>NC_040903.2:16934424-17237455 GCF_004126475.2 Phyllostomus discolor
CAAAACCACCACATATAGAGCAGGGGTATCTTCCACCTTACAAACTCCCAGAAGACTATATTCTCTCTCCACACTGTAAATTATTACCTTAGACAAGGTGCTAACTTCTTCGGGGGGTTCTCTCACCTTGTTGTTCTGATAATAAATAGGAGAGTGCACTATAATGAACCTGGAGGGGGGAATTTGAGCCCCTTCATTCCATTTCCGGTCTGGTGTTTTCTTGCCCCGTTTGCCAAGGAAAGCAAGGAACCAATTTAGCTTACATTTTCTATATGTCGATGCTGGCTGCTCACTGCAGCTGGCTTTTCTGTACCTCTGAGTTCTCTGTGGACTCTGAATGCAAAGCCTGCTTGGCAATGAGAAGATGTTACCTTCCTGCTTCCAACTCCATCCCTGCCCCTTGGAAAAATTTTCAGCTTTCTCTCGGCTTTCCTAATAAACATTAGATTTTTCATCTAAAAACAATCTTTGACATTTTCCCCATCTCCCTAGATATTTGCAATGCCTCCTTCTCATGTGATACCCAAATGCTGCTTTATTTTAAACTGAAGGAAGATGTAAACTTAATATTTTTTTTAAAAAAGAGCATTGAATCTCATAAAGATAAATTGCATTGCATTGGTTTTTAGGTAGGAGTATTAAAATCTTCAGTGGCCTCCTAGGAAAATTCCTCCTGCAAACCACAATAATAATCCCTAGGTATGCAATTTGTAAATGAAGCTTTCATGATTGGGAGTTTACAAGTAGTCTAATTGCTATTGCTGACTAGTTCTTCTTTTCCTCCAAAGATAAATGTGCTGGGCTAAGTGTGAGGGGAACTCTCACCTCCTTGGCTTAATAAATAGTTTGCTTGTCAGAAAATCTCTGGCCTCATTAGCAGAATAAAATTTCCCCATGTCACAAATTCCCCAAGTCACACTGGCTGAATGCAATAGTAACTTTTTTCTCCCGTTTAAAACACTGTCTGTGACTGCCCGAAGGTTTGCAAGTTTTCGAGCTTCTCTGGGATGCCCAGGACTTCAGGGACTGGGAGACATAAGTGGGGCGGGGCACTCTGGGAAAAGAAACTAGGGCCCTGCTTCTCCCCTTGTGCTGTGTGAGCCACGGGGAAAGTCCAGAAGCACAGGACACCTGGGCTGAAATTACTCTGGCCTCAGTCTACCTTACTGGAGACTGGCTTTTCCTTTCTAGGTGGAAAATGCCAAACTTCCTTACCCATGCAACCATATACAATATTGTGGCCTTCATGTACTTTTTTTCTTTAAGTATACATTAATTTGACTTGGTTTAATTTCCTCCTTAAGAAATTTTTAATAATAATTGCTTTTATTTTCTCCTTTAAAAATTAATTCATGATGATTTGTAGGGCTCTTTAAAAACTAAAAGCAAGTCTTAAAGTAAGTTGGATAATCTTCCATACCCTTATCTTTTCAGGCAATATTTATCTAATATGTGTATGAGGAAAAATCCCCCCAAACTGAATTTATTTATAAAACATAACTTGTATTTATTCTTACATGTTGAAACTTCAGTCACCTTCTGAGTACTCTCCATCTGATGCAATACAGAGATGTTTCCGCTGCTCCAAACAGTCTTTGAACTTGTCAATTTTGGTGACTTTCAGTGCTTCTGTAGTTTTTTGTTGCACCTCTTCCACATCCAAAAAATGTTTGCCTTTGAGCACTTGTATCATCTGGGAAAATAGAAAAAAAAATGTCACTCGGGATGGGATTGGGTGAACAGCGAGCTTTGGAGCATGGGGGGCGTACCATCTTTCGTCAAAAATTGCTGAACACTCAGGGTAGTGTGGGCCAGTGAGCTTGTAATTCCCCCATCATGAAATGGGCAAATACGTTGAAAGAATCTTCAAATAAATTTCACTGAAGCTGAACACAGCCTCTCACAACAACAGCAGCTGGTACACCCATACAGGTGGGTTCCAAGAACATCACCTAGCAGGGGGGAGCCTGTCCTACAAGGGGCCTGCCCTACTGAAGAAAATTCCTGTGTTTTGGGGGTCTCCCTTCATTGAATGGTATTTTTCATCTCTGTCTGTCTGTCTGTCTCTCTCTGTTTTTATTTGCCAAATCAAGTCAGCTCACTTTTTAGTTTTACTATTCACAAACATGGAACCATACTATATAAATTGATTTGTAATTAGTTAAAATTACTGTTGAAAAGTTAGGAGCACACTGAAATATTCTTTCAGTAATATCACATTACATTTTCCATGTCTGTGTAGTAAATTATTTACTGATATATGATTCATATAAAATTTATGATTTTTAAAGTGTACAATTCAGTGGTTTTTATGTTCGCTTTTTTCTTAACCGACACCAGTGTCTAATTCCATAATATTTCCACAATTCCCAAAAGAGACCCTTTCCTCTTAGCAGCGAGTCCACATCCAATCCCTCCCACCTCTGTTCCCTGGCAACCTGGTCTACTTTCTCTCTTTTACGAACAAATCTACAAATAATTATATAAACAAATGTTGGAGGTTATTTCAAAAGGGAGACATTTCTGGCAGGACACTTGGAAAACACAAAATTGAATTGTAGTAAACAGCGAGTCATAACAAACGGCCAACAATTATTGCTACGCATTAGAGATTATAAACGCTGTGAATATCTGGGAATAGGATTGTCACTGTTGTCTGAAGCAGTCAAGGAGGAATTCTTTGAAAGAGATGGGACATTCCCAGGGCCTTGGGCTGGAATCGAAGGTATGTCATCAGAAGGTCATCTGAACCAAAATGACATAGAACAGAGTATCGTGCCCTCAGCGTGCTCCAACCTGGCTGCGTTTAAATCTGTATGCTGCCATCAAATGAGGGAAGTTCCTTAACCATTCTAAACTTAGTTCCCTATTTTGTAAAATGATTATCAGTGCCTACCTTGTGCAGTGGTTGTATAAATTAAATGAACTTAGCAGGACTCCTTAGCATTAAATCTGGCACTTAAGAAGTATTTAATAAATTACTATGATGTGTATACAATTTATCAGGAGTGGTGAAGGGACCGTGCCTGCTGTATGTAATTGGGGCAGGGTTGAGCAGGACCAGCACAACGTGGAGAAGGCTGTGTGATGTGACACAGAGCTGTCCACAGAGGAATGGCTGTCTCTGTGACCATCTTATGGAAGTCCTGATGTCATTTCACGGACTTTCCTTTGATTGACCCTAACTTAGCCACAGACATAGAATATGGAGGTCTGGGTTTGTGTGTGGGGACAATTGTACATATGCAGTTGTGCTGGCTCGGCGAATGGAGCCCCTGCTGTCTCAAGAACACCCTGCGAACTAAGAGCTTTTATTTACTTCATAGTCATATAATTGGGTTACCTGACATCTGAGGTATGTTTTGTTTCCATTACTGTAATTACCACTAATATATAGTATTTATTGAACACCTGTGCTATGTAGGCATTCTATTAAGCTGTTTCCATGGATTATCCTATTTATTCATTACAATGACCTTTTAAAGCAGGAATCACTATTACTCTCCATAGAATAAATGAGGAAATAAGGACCAAAGAGGTTAAATAACTTGATCCAAGACAAATATTTTGTAGAGAGATGAAAAGAGCATTTGCCAATAATTCTGTGAACGCATCATGTCCGGAGCCTGAACTCTTCGCCACCACAATGTAATACATGTTTTTATCATCAGCCAGTTAATTTATATTAAAAATAGTTTCAGGTTGCTTTCTCTAAGAGGAGGCACTTACTCTAATGTCCTAGAAAGCCTGCTTTTAATAACAACTGTAAAGGTTATTCTGAGTGTTCTTGTGTATACGAAGTATACTGTGTGTAATATTTATATGAAGGACACGAGAATGAGCAGGTATATCCTGTTTATATAACATTCTTGTTTCTCACAATATAGATATGATGAAGTCATGCTTCTTTGAAACAGGGCGAGTCAATGACACAGCTCGTTCGCCATGAACCTCATCTGTCCTCCCACTCATCCTTCCCCCACCTTGACCGCAGTGGCGCTCCCTGTTCGTAATGCCACGTTTGCTGGTCCCCAGGACTCACTTGGCAATTACCTTCCACTTGTTTTCTGAATTCTATACTTGTATAATTTTTAAAATTTTATTTTCATTTTCTAAAGATAAAGAGTTTCTGTTCTAATAGTGTGTGACTCTCCCTTAAGATCTGTATAACACAGGGGCTCACAAATGCAAATACCTAAATGGGGGTGTCAAACTCATTTTCACTGGGGGCCACATCAGCCTCGTGGTTGCCTTCAAAGGGCTGAATGTAACTTTAGGGCTGTATAAATGTAACTATTCCTTAACTGTTAAGGAAGAGCTCAGTGCCGCTGCCGGGTAGAAACAAAGTGCCAAGACAGATTTAACAAAGTGGAGAGTCAAATTCAGCCCGAGGGCCTTGTGTTTTCCACCGGTGACCTAAATTAGAGAAATCATGCCCTTCGGGTGCAGGGAACCTAGGATTGGATTCCTATCAGCCATGCACATGCTGGTTTCCTAGGACTCAACATATTTAGGTCATATTTTCTCAGTTATAGTGTTTACAAAATGGGGCAAATGACATCAATGTTAATGGATTTCTACTATAAATGCAGATAAGGTGTGTGGAAGTATATTGCAAGTAATTAAGTATTATAACTACTCTGGAATTTGTTATGAGTAAATGTTTGCTAAATACCTTCAGAACTGAATGAATGCCTTTGTCAAGTAGAACAATAAGAATAAGGGACAAAATCTCTAAGAATGGGTCAAGAGTAGACTGGTTCCTTAAAGAGTATATACTGCTGCCAGGTCATATGCCCTAGTAGGCTGTTACCTATCCATTTCATTCACTACTCCATCTACAAAGCCAAACATGTGACAACTCCTCATTAAATATTTGGCAAATGAATACATATAATCTCTGGAATTATTGGGATTTCCTAGTGAAAATGAAATAATCTAGCGTTTGAAGGATGAGTTCCATCTAGAAAGGAACATATAGGGGGAAAGGTAATAATATTACAGAAGTAGAGACATAACCTCTTTTCCACATTGGCTAGATAGAACAAAAGATTTGTGCAATGCAAGAAAGATAAGCCCCAAAACAATAAAAAGGGCAGATTACAAAAGGCTTTGAATGGCAGCGTAGTGACTAAGAACTTCGACCAGAGACTAGAGATAGCTAAAATAAACATTTGCTCTATTCTAAGCACTAAATCTGTACTAACATTATTTAATGATTAGAAGTCTGACAATCACTCTGAAATATAACTATTTTCATGGTTCTCATGTTTTAAGTGAAAAAAAAAAAAACATTGGACACACAGAAACCAAGTAGCTTGGCCAGGGCCATGCAGTGAGTCAGTGGCGGAAATGGTATTTGAATTCCGGAACACTGGTTCCAGATCTACCCTCTTTACAAGTGCATTTGTTGGTCAGTAGAATAGGCAGCTAGGTACCTCTTGGTTTATCAGAAAGTCCTGTTTCCTTTGTTGCTTAACAAATCAACCCAAAGTGTAGTGGCTTAAAACAAAAAGCCTTCTTATTTCTCAAAACTGAGTGATTGACCATCAGTTCCTCTGAGTCAGATGGTGCTGGCTATGGGATTCAAATTAACAGAAGGTCAAAGATGGTCTTATTCAAATGATCACAGCTGGCTGCCAGCTGGGAGCTCTGCTGGAATGGTGGGCTGGGTCCTTAGTACTTCTCTGTGTGGGCCTGCCCATGTGGCCCCTTGGCTTCCTCGCAGCGTGGCTTGTAGATTCTAAGAAGGGGCAATTCAAGAAAAAGGAGGAAAATATTACCTGCTTTTCCATGGCCTGGGTTCAGAAGACCCAGAACAACATTTTTTGCCTTCTCTTCTTGGTCAGAATACTCATGAAACCACAATGAACTCAAAAGGAGGAGAAACAACTTCATCTTTACTAAGAGAATAATATGCAATTACCGGGAGGGAAAAATAGACTGTGGTATGTTAATGTAATGGAATATAATTCAGCACCAAAAAAGGCATGAAAGCTATGAAAGACATGGAAGAAATGTAAATGCATTACCTAGTGAAAGAAGCCAATCTGAAAAGGTTGCATACTATATGAGCCCAACTATATGATATTCTAGAAAAGGCAAAACCATGGAGGCTTTAAAAATTAGTTTGTGCTGGTGGAGATTGGGCAGAATGAGTAGGCAGAGCACTGAATGTACTTGGGGCAGTGAAAACACACTATATGATACTGTAATGATGGATGTGTGTCATTATACATTTTCCCAAAGTCCTAGAAGGTACAATATGAAGGTACATTAGTTCCTGATGTAAACTATGGACTTTTGGTGATAATAAGGAGTCAGTGTAGGTTTATCAGTTCTAACAAATGGACCACTCTGGTGGGGGACACTGACAATGCGGGAGACTATGCATGTGGGCGGGGGGTAGTATATGGAAAGCTTCTGTATATTCCTCTCAATTTTGCTGGGAACATGCAAGCGTTCTAAAACAGAGTCTTTGAAATTAATGATGGCTCTCTTTGGAAGTTGTGTACTTTATATCTCAAGTTATAGGAAGCATGAAGCGATTG
The DNA here is from genome assembly GCF_004126475.2 of Phyllostomus discolor. Lineage (NCBI taxonomy): Eukaryota > Metazoa > Chordata > Mammalia > Chiroptera > Phyllostomidae > Phyllostomus > Phyllostomus discolor. Next base: position 16,940,976 of record NC_040903.2, read on the forward strand.
GTTGGGCCCTGAATCATCTGAATTCTTGATCACCATCTATTGGGGAGGAAATATCTATTGTGAAGATTAAGCATCCCTGTCTAACCTTTCTTTCATGACAGGCTGTTGCTAGTATTGTGGAGTATTCAAAGGCTATTATCTGAGCAACTGCCTGATTTCACATAAAGCAGGATGTACCTATGATGGATCACTGATAATGGCATGATTTTTCTGTAGCGGCTCAGAAAGGTATTTTTAAACACTTCCTATTCATTGCCAGTTTGTCCTTGCCTTTGAGGGGTATGAGATGCTATTATTTAATGCATTTGACAGTGGATTATAGTAAAATTAAATGCTAGTGGGAAACAAAGTTCTGTTGATGGCTCTGAATAATCTAAATGTAGAAATTATTCTAGTTCAATGGAGGGTAAAATTATAGGATGTTGAATTCTTTCCAACAAGATGAATTTGGAATATGAGATATGGAGATTAAATGCAGACAACTGTACAGATTTGTACTGTAACACCAGGAGGAAAATTACGCAGGTAGGGTGGGAAAGAAAGGATTCTAGAAGACAGAAAGGGGGTATTCCCGTTTTCTAACTATAGGTCTGTCACGGGGCTCACAGATTTTGTGACACTGTAGTAACGATAGTTATAAAGGATCCTCCTGTTCAGTGATAAAATTCCTATCTATTGAAAATATTTTTGCATTTGTGGATGAATGGTCCTTCCTGGATAAAGCTGAAATGATGGTGTGTCAGCTCATTTTATCTGTTTTGAAAGTTTTTAAAGTGAAGTTGTTAACTTATTTTCTGTTGTTTTCTTAAAAGTTAGAATCGGAAATTTAAAATCTTAGAATGTTTGTTGTAGACAGTCATGCCTACTACAAGATTACTATATGTCGGGATGTTGCTTACTAATAGGAATTAACTTTGAACCTTAAAATCTATCATTTACTGCTCATTTACATGTTCAATAAAGTTTTATTGAACAGCTACATAATATACTACACCATGCCACCAGGCAGTGGTCATGCAAAGGCAAATTAAAGCTCTATCCTTAAGGACATGGATTTTATTTCATTAAAGATGTAAATATGCCAAACGTACTACATCACTGCCCTTTTCATAAAGTATTTAAGACATATGTGAGCCATTTTGAGGCCAGGGGATCGGCGATGGTCTGAGTTATATGCTTTAAGAAAGAATTCACAGAGGAGGATATATTGTGCAATACGGGTATTACAGGGAGGGGTTAATTCATGGATAAAGTTATGGGAATGCGTGAAAACATTAAGGATTGATATGCTCATGAAAGTTGAAAATGATGGGGGATGAAAGCGAGGAATGGAATTGGAAATATTTTCAGAAGTCATGTGACTAAGAATCGGGCATGTCAAACTATAGCATTATTAATGATCTTAAAAGTGACAGCTGCTGCAATAGCAGGGTAGGGTTAGGCTAGGCTCTCACACGGAGCGACCCCTATTCTCCATGCCTGTGATGGCAAGTGTTATTTTCCCGGCGCAAACACGTTCTATTCAGGACAGTCCCCACACTGGTCCATGTTGTTTTCTCTCTGGGACCCAGACTCAGAAAACCATACCTGTGTGGCTCAGTGCTAACCATGAGTGGCTCTGTCCCGTTACATTCTTAGCCAAAAATGACATGTGTTTTTTCTCTTTGTATTTATTTGGCCAAAGCAGATCATATCACTGTCACCAAATGAGTCCTGGTCTCCTGTAGTTGTTCTACTGCCAAATAAATCATGCAAGTAATACAGATATCATTTTGCTGTGAGCATGAAATAAAATGCTGTATTATGACAGGCTTTTAATAGTTACTCCATAAATTTGATCATTGCAATCAGTAAATGTGGCTATGCTTTGTCAATATACCAAGCCAATAGACACTATTGTTAAAAAATTAAGGAGAATATGTGAGAATGAAACATTTCTCCCTTTTAAGTTTGGACATTTTTTAAATGCACTGAGAACAAGGAATGGACTTAGAGATTATTGCAGAGAACAATTCCACAATAGAAAAATCCCCATGATTCAACGAATCACAGTAGTTTTGGAGCTATATCTTTTGACAATATGAGCAAAATTTAAGGAAACAAGCTCGTATCAATCACTGGGGAGAAAACCTCCAAAAACGTGAGTTACATTCTGCATCCAAAGTATATGTCTCTCAACTATGTGTTATTTCTGAGACTGTGCTGTTCTAAGTGATAACTGATGTTTGAAATACAATTATGAAGCATGATTGAGATGTGGAAACATTGAGGAAAGGAAATCAGTTTTTCTAATTAGAATCTCCCCTAGGTAAAACTCTAGAGTTGTATTTTATTGTCAGTATAAGATTTGTTATACAATGGAAATGTTGTTTTCCCACATTTATCACAGGAAGGCAGTGAGCTAGCACTCTGTAGCTTGATCGTTCCAGGTAATAGAAGCTGCATGGAATTTCTGTTGGAAACAGAGGCACAAAACATTTAATGAGTCACCTTCCCCAGCAAGTAATTATGCTTTGTCTTCACCCCTGTGCCCATCTCCTTTTTTAAAAAAGAAGCCGAGAGCTTATTTGGCAAAAGCATAATAATTGTTCAAACAGATCTACCTAAAAAATTGTTTTCAGTCAACTGTTGATTTATCTCCAGTATTTTTTTTCCAGTGACACAGCTTTTCTTTCTCTCTTTCTGTCTAATTCCGGTGGAACAAGCTGATCTGGACATACATAATGAGGCAGAATGTATTCTGCAGGCTACTGAAATCTGCAGCTGAAGAGCTTACTCTGCAGCAGAGACTAGATCTGTCACCTTCCGGGTCCTGAAATGTACAGAAGGCCACAGAGAGTTTCCTCAGGATTGATCCCTTAGGGGATTAAATAGATTAGTTTCTATTTTAGCTGTTCTGAAATGAAAACTTTGGCTAGTCTCATCTCTTTTCCAACCTTTCCTTTATATTCCAACTCAGATATTGAGTTATTGATTATTTTGCCTGTAATAAACATGTGCTATATATTTCAGCAATATCTTATAAAATCAAGGAGCTACAAGAAAATTCCAGTTGAATTCTTTCATTGTGTTTTTCTAAGAAAGTAAAATGATGCCATAAAATTCCAGCCATATTCTCCTGGGCTGAGGTTAAATATGCACCATCATCATATTGCTTATGAAACAAAAGTTTTAAGGAAGTACAGTGAGGGTAATTTTAGAAGTAGAAAATGGGATAACAGTGTATTTCAGATACAAATTTAATTTCAAGTTTATTCTTTTTCAGTGGCTTTATTATATATATCCAGATTTTGTTTAGTTTGAATCTTCTCCCATAGGCTTTAATAGAAAAAAAACTAATAAAATTGCAGTGGTTTCGTGTTTCAATAAAATTAGTATTCGGTTAAATGTAGTATTTAGGTTATTACTTCACTTTTTCTTCAATCCCTGAATCTATTTATTTATTCTTCCACAAACACTGTGTGTATACTTTGTGAACACTGACTTTTCTTCATTTTTGTTTTTTTGTTTTTTGTATTTTATGTGGGATTAGACAGACAAGCATCTGCCACTTCTAGAAGGAATACCACCTAAGGCAAAGCCAAAAGATAAAACTAATGATCCCAACAGTGTATCCAGGTTTGCCCAAATCAGTCATTTTCTCTAGTTCTCTCTCCGAGGAGCCTGGTGTGTCCACCATGTGTACGAATGTACAGCCATTCATTACTAAAGGAATTATAAGAGTTCTCTAAAACATGCCTACCAAAAGATTTAGGTCAAATTTTCTCTACAGGTCTCTAAATGTACATGAGAATCCCATAGAAGATCAGGAGTAATTTAGGATTATGCAAACTCTTAATGAGATCCCCTTGATTTAAAATTCTCATGTTATATAACTAGAAATTCTCATGTTATATAACCAGAAATTCAGCCACCTTTTCCTTGTATTACCATTTTTTGACAGTTGTTTTAAGGATAAATAAATAATCTGAACTGATAATTTAGTGGAACAGATTTTGTGATGCATCAGACTTAGTCAACCCTTCTCCCTCACTTTGTGGTTTATAAACAGACATCCCTAGCATGTAACCCTTTGTTTCCCATCTGCCTACAGACTAGATGAGGTCTGTCCAGAAAGTATTCTTCCATGTAATATGAAAAATAAAGATTTTTGTTGAAAAAGATACAAGATGCATTGTACATAGGTCAATGATGCCTCAGTCCTCTTCAAAGTAGGCAAGGTGAGACTGAAAAAAATAGCATCAGCTGCCCCATTGTATATTCCTGAATCTCACTGACAATCTGAAATTTCTTCCCTTTCAAAAGTAATTTTCATTTTGGGAAAAGCCAGAAGTCGCAGGGCACCCAGTCTGGGTTGTAGAGGGACTGAGTCACCAGGGTGATTTGATGTTTCACTGAAAACTCTGCATGAGATGTGATGTGTAAGCAGGGCACATTGCCATGATGAAGCTGACAATCACCAGTGGCCCATAGCTGCAGCCTTCTGAATCATCTGAATAGTTTCTGTGGAGCAATGTTCAAGCTTATCATAAAATTTGATGCAGATTTGTTGTTCTACTCGCTCAGTCATTTTGAATGTGATGGCCCCACACAGTACATGTGCTCACTCAGTGGCATCTACTGCCCGCCCCTGACTAGTACAGTGAAGTCATCATTGTTCACACATGCGCATTCCAGTCCACTGTCCTTGGCTGCCAGGTTATATCGGTGTTGCACAAACCATCCTTGTTATATTAACAATAGCTGGATTTTTCCCAGACAGACCTCGTATGCACTGTGACTGTATAGGGAAGCACTGTATTCTGAGGTGTGAGCATCATACCCCTAAAAACAAACAAATATTTTAAAAATCCGTTTTTGTTTGAGTCTAGATGATACAGTTTCTACAAATATTGGGCCTGGTAGTATGTAGCTGCACAGGTCTAAACTTCTGTTTCTCAATTCATAATAAAGTTCCAACTAGAAATAAGTGGTAAGTGTACAGCAGGCAAATGCAAAATAAATAAAATAAAATAAGACAGTAAATCAACTGGCCCTCATTTCTGTCAGCACCCTTAGTGTGACATTCATTGTAACCACCTTGCTTCCAGCAATATTCATGACCACAGGTTTATTGCTCCTTGAGTTTGTCCTTGGCGATGCTATTTTTATCAAAGAAAATCTCAACCTCTATTGGCCTGAGAAGCAGAAGTTTGTATTTAATTCCCATTCCCATCACACTACTAATTATGTGACCTAATGAAGTTTATTAATCAGTCTACTCCTCTTTGCTAGTCTGTGGAGATAATATGTTTTATCCATCAACAGTGTTATTATGGAGATCAAATAAAGACTATGTAGAAAGAGAGCAATTGAGAAAATTAACATAAAACATGTTGCAAAGTGAGGGGCAGAGAAAATACTGCCAAAATCTACTGAAGGCCCTGGCCGGGTAGCGCAGTTGGCTAGAGCATTGTCCTGATACAGCACGGTTGTGGGTTTGATCCTCAGCCAGGGCATGTCTAAGAATCAACCAAAGAATGCATAAATAATAAGTGGAACAACAAGATTGATGTCTCTCTCTTTCTCCCTTCCTGTCTTTCTCCAAAATCAATAAATAAAAATTTGAAAAAAACACTAAGAAAAGGAAGGGGTGGTTGGCATATTGGCTTGTTCTGTAATACACTTTTTGGTAGAGGGGACTGTGTCTGGCTTGCTCCTGTACAAACAGTAAACTTTGTTGGATGAATGCTACTGCCCGCTTATTTCCAGCTTGTCTTCTACCATAACATCTTCCTTTCTTATTACAGTCAAACTACACTAGTTCTTCTGTTGTTCCTAAAATATAACCACCATCTCAGGACCTCATGTATTTTATTTTCTGAGCCTGGATTATTTTCCCATATGTTCAAAACATTGTCCTTATATTGAATTATCTGCTGAAATATCTTTTCAGGTGTGCCTAGCACGAGACTCAGTACCTAAAACAATGCACCACACCAACACTCTTTACCTTCTGTATAATACTCAGAGTCACCTATTATTTTAATGATTGTTTTCTGTGTCCCCCTGAGAAACTCCACAAACCCAAGGACTTGGTCTATGGTGGGTCTTACATCTTTGACTATATCCTCTGATTAATATCTGTGGCCAACAAAATGAAAAGGCGTTCAATATTATTAAAGAGCTGGAAACTGAAAACTAAGCTCATAATGCAATACCATATTATTCACAATTAATTGAGAAAAAATAAATATTATGATAACACTAAGTACTGGAGAGGGTGGTGGCCACAAGATCTCTTATATATTGATGACTGAGGTAGAAATGTTTGCAAACATTTTGATAGACAGTTTGACAATATACTATGAAGTTAAACCTAGCATAATATGGGGTGTAGAAGTTGTATTCAATGTATACATATAACAGGGAGAATATGGACAAGAATAGTCTTGGGAAAACCATGAAAATAATCTGATTGTCAGTTTAAAAAGGATAAATAAACAGTTGTATAATAACACGAAAAATATGACACAGAGCTTTTACTAAGTGAATGGTACATTGTTCAGATTCACCACATGGTTAAGCTATGAACCCAGTATTCTCACTCCTTAGCTATTTTTATTTCCTGTTTTTTTACCAATAATCAAGGTCTGTCCATCAAGCCTCCTGCATATCACATGAATCATTTTACTCTTCTTCACTTTGATTGTCATTACTGTAATTAATCCATCATAATTATTTGCATGGATTAGTAAAAGAAATCCTGTTAGATTTCCTTCTAGTTCACTGCTTACCTCTTTGTCCTGAAGCACAAATTTGATAGTTTGTGTTTTGTTCTCTGTTTACCTGTCTAGTTATTTGCCCTCTTCCCATTTTGCAATCCAGATTTATGGCAAATTATCAATTACATGTGTTTGCCATTCTGGAATATTCATTTTTATTTATGGACCATTAGAACTTTTTCCTCTTTTTTGAATATACTATTCATGAATTGTCATCTTTGGCAAATCTGGGTCCCCTGAATTTTAGATCTCAACCCAGCATCTCAGCTTAGATATCACTTTAGTTAGTTCTGAGATCTTTATTATCCCTCTAAAGAACAGATTTTTGTCTTTCTTATTTGTCTGTACCAAACCCCGCTTCCTCCATGAGACCATATTACATTTTTAACTTATTGCTTGGCTGTATCCTTCACTAATCTATCAGCTTAATAAAGACTTAATAAAGCTTAATCTGTGAGATTAATCACAGGAAAGTTCTCTTGTGTGTGCTAATATTCTTGATGTTTTGCATAAAACTGGGTAATCAGTCATCCTTCTGATTTACATCACTTTTTATTCAAGTTTCTATTTTCCTTTGTTCACTGATTAAACAAATACAAAGGAATTTTTTAAAATAAACTGAGGTACTTAGACATCCTTAATGATTATATGAACTTCCCCCTTCTTGGAGTACTCCTACTAGCTCTATTTCCATTTGATTTGTATTACACAGTGCTTTTTGTTATATAAATATCTTCATGTAACTTAGGCTAATTTTTAAATTATCAATGATTTCTGGAAAATTGAAAAAGTAGAAAAAACCTCTGGGCAATGTTGTATAATGCTAATGAAAGTGATAACTGATCAAATGTTTTTATGAAATATTTTATGAGGATATGAGAAAGTACTTTGTAAATAGCAATATGCTATCTAAAATGGACATATGTTTACTCAAGGTATAGCTAGTACTAAATGTACTCTGTATTATAGCTTATTCTTTATCCTTGTAAAATCTACAGTCTAACTGTAGACACGAGGGTTATAACCATAGAGCAAATGTGCATGATACAGAAAGTTTGGGCTAGGAAAATATTTAAGTGGGAGAACATTCAGTGTTGACTAGAGAATAAAGGCTTTAAGTAGGACGGGACATGTTGTGAGCTTTAAAATGTAACTAGAACAAGGTGTAGTTTTAGCATTAGAGCAGAATTAGAGCTGGTTAAGGGCAATTTAAGTGACAGGGGAGCATTTCATTGTATAAATGCAAGAAGAGAGACTTAGAATGTTCTGTGTCACAAATAGGCTGTCAAGTCTCTGCGTGAAGACGGTTGGCAAAACTCCTGTCAGTCCCCCTTTTGGTTTACTACTTCTAGGGGACCAGTTTGTTTCAGTCTAGCAAATGTGACTCAGTTCTGTATGGAAAACCTACAGAAGTGAAGTGGTGGGCAGGAGCCAGACCTTCAAACCGAGTTTTCCCTCGGGAATCAGGCCTAGAAAATGCATACTGATTTTTGTGGCTTGCTCTTGCTAAAACTCCATCACCCTGGTCTAAAACAACAAATGCATATCGTCTATCTTCAAGGTAATTTCCAAAGCCTGTGTGAATTCTCCCAAGGACAGAGCTAATCAGCTCACCGCCCTTCCCCTCTGCACGTTATTTTCATTTCCTTGATTGTACCTAAAATCCAGACAATGATATTCTATGTAATAGATAATAAATCTTTCTCTGATGTAAGACCTGAGAAAAACAATAAAAATCTGTCAAGGCAAGGGTTGAGGCGCTCTCTTGTTGAAGGAGTGGCCGAGGCATTCATAAGCTCACTCTCTCTCCTCTTGAGAGAGTAGCCATGCCGTCCCCTTTTTCTCCACAGGATTGCTGTCTCCTGTGCATTTATTCTCGTCTTCAGCCACAACAGGTGGACTCTGCTGGCCGGAGTCTGCCACATTACTGGATAAAGGGCACCGTGGATAGAGTTTGGAGTTTGCATAGTTTTCCTCAGTTCCCTTTATACCCAGGAGCATAGATACTTGCTGTTTCAAGGCTCAATTCGATCAATATATCCTCGGGACCTAATAAATGGGAATCAGTCTTGGTCAATACAAATCTGGCTTGTCCAGAATTTGAAGACAGTTACTGACATCTACTAAAATGTAAAGGTGGATATATGAATTATTTTTTTGGCAAAAGCAGAAAAGACATAATGTTGTATCAGAATAGGAGGATTTTCTGTCTTGTTAATCTGCTGAATCACTAGTGTTGGTATATAGTAGGAGATCAATAAGTTTATGTTGAATAAATGAATGAATGCAAGATACATAATTCATGATTTTATTTACATTTTATGAATCAATGAAAGGAAATATATATCTTGGTTTCAGTAAAAGTAATTTTATATGGAGAATATTTTCTGTAACTTGATTACACTCTATGCATATTAAAACTTTATTGATATGGTAGAAAAATGGAGAGTTGCAGAAATGCCTAGGGGTGCAGAAGCAGGTGAGAATACAATAAGCATTCACTGAAGCTATTTTTTTTAAAGATTTTATTTATTTATTTTTAGAGAGGGAAGGGAGGGAGATAGAGAGAGAGAGAAACATCAATTTGCGGTTGCTGGGGGTCATGGCCTGCAACCCAGGCATGTACCCTGACTGGGAATCGAAGCTGCGACACTTTGGTTCGAAGCCCGTGCTCAATCCACTGAACTACGCCAGCCAGAGCTTACTGAAGCTATTTTTAAGAGATATGTAAGTGTCCAGAGAATAACCCAGAGTTCACTAGAAAACACAGTATTGAGTGACAAATAGGCTACAGAAACTCAGCTTAGGTCTGGTACATAGTAACTGGAGAATACACGGTTGGAAACATACGCCATCAAGTGTGAAAGAGTCATTATAAACTGCATTTATAGCAACATCCCAGCCAATGATTGTTCTTGCTCTGTGAAGTTCAGTTCCTCAGGACACTGAGGAGGGCAACGCAACTGATATTTAAAGTGGGCTACAGACCTAGTAATTAGCTAGAGTCAAGAGCAGCAAGGCAGGGATAGCCTAAGCCCATAGCAGTATGTATGCCAGGGACACTAGCTATCAGAACACAATTACTAAAGGTACATTAAGTGAATAGAGCTTAGATGGGAGGCTGCAGACCCTACAATATATTCTACATGAACTCAATAAAATTATTTTAGATTCTGTATTTGTATGCAAAGGCAGCTGGCATTTTTCAACTAAAAGGGATGGAGAAAGCATCCTTATTTTTCTTTGTTAAATGGAAAACAAACTGATCTCCAGCAGAATGGAGCCCTGATAGTTTGTAATATCATTGATATTTGTACTATATGTATGGCACATGTAGATTTATGCCTACAAGTGAAGTTTTACTTGGTAGGTTGGATAACTACATTAGCCACAATAACTTTTTCAACATTGGAAATGCCTATATTTATTAACTAAGTAATGCACATTCACTCATTTCAATTTTTTGTTCAATCATTTAAAAATCAAAATCTAAATTGTATGGGCATATGTCTATTTTCATTAAAAAAATAAACAAAACAAAACAGATGTTTATAGCCCTGGGTGGTGTAGCTCAGTGAATTGAGTGCCAGCCTGTGAACCAAAGGGTCGCTGGTTCGATTCCCAGTGAGGGCACATGCCTGGGTTGCAGGCCAGGTTCCCCAGTGTGGGGCATGCCAGGGGTAACCACATATTGATGTTTCTCTCTTTCTCTTTCTCCCTCCCTTCTCCTCTAGCTGAAAATAATTAAAATTTAAAAAAAAACAGATGTTTATATATTTCTCATATGGTACTTAGTCTAAGATGATTCCTTATGTTATGCAGAAAGAAATTAAAGGGGGAATGATCTCAGAGAAATGTGGATCAAGAGCTACCCAGAAAGTCAGACCAGGCTATAAGATCTGAACAAAGATATCTGGGAAGGATCCCCATGGCATTTCAAGACCAGAAATGTAGGCAGGAGAAAGGTTGACATGAGTGAGCCAGAAAGAGGCAGAATTTAAACATTTTAAAGATATTATGTGAAAAAGATTAGGTGTAATCAAGAAAATCATAAGGCAATATTGTGAGTATGATTAACAGCAGGTTTTAAGAATAATAAAAAAGAGAGCTTCAGTTGACTTGTTATATAATATTTTTGGTTAGGGTACATCATGAAGTATAAATGTATTAGAAAGTATTTCAGAAGAAAATTTGAAAACATGGATCAAGGAAAAAACTTTAATCAGTAGACCAAAATTAGAATTAATAAAGAAAAATACAGAGAGATTTGACAACACAAAAGGAAAACACTTCTGTAAAAACAGGGCATTGCAGATACATGGGGAAAAATAAAAGTAATGAAACAAAAACAAGAATTGGAAGGACAGGTGGGAACTGGTTTTAGATGTTTAATGTAACCTAGAATATAGGACCTGAGAAATCTATACAGGAGTCTCAGACCTCTGGAAGGTAGGCTAGCCATGTAGGTGGGTGGAGATTAATTATATAATAAAAACAGTTTTCTGGTAGGACACAACAGAAAACCAGGGGAAGTATCCAGTGAGATGTCCATCCCAAACACCAGGGGAAACATCCAACCCAAACACCAAACTTTGAGACTGAAAAAAAAAGGAATATTTTATGGATAAATGTACAGACTTTTATAGCTGAAGTCTTTCAGTTGACCTCAGATAGAGGCATTTGGTAGCCCATTGTCTTGACCTTCTCATCATCCTTGGTGTGGTAGGGCAAAGCAGTGGGATTACTCTCCATGGCCAGAAAAGTATACACAGGTGCTCACACCTAGTGAATATAGCATAGGCAGATGGGCAGGTCTTTCAGAAAATTGAGATATTAGTAAGACAAGGTAATCCTGTGCTTAGTCTAGGGGTTCGGGACTACATCTCCATGTTCTATTAGCTTTGAAATTTTGAAAAGTGTTTTGTGATTGAGATGGTGAGGTACAGAGGCAGGTGGTGACAGTGAGGGTGGGAACTGTTCATTTGTCAGAAACCTTTGAGAAAAAGGTAAAAATGTCTCTTAATGATTAGAGTTCATAGAGCTCCTTATATTTTCCTGTGCAGCATCAGTCTCCAAGAGCAAAATATTCTATGGAGCGTATGCTAAACTTAATTGACCACAGGTTCTTTTTTTTTTTTTTTTTCATGAACCATCTTGCGGAACAGTCGTTTTATGCAGCACATTTGGGAAATGCTGGGTTAGGAAATTAACTAAACTCTTTTCATAGTTCGCAAAGTATAGCTTCAAGTAAGATAAATGTCAAAATTTGTGAACAATAGGAATATAAAAATGAGGAAGGGACTTAGCAAAACGGTTGGTTCAGATCAGTCAATTTACATCAACTCAAACCTTCATTAAGATCTTTATTCTGTGGTCCAACACTGTGCTAGGCATTATAATGACAAAGAAGTATCCAGACGTTGTCTTTCTCCTCAAAAGTTTTATATTAACAATTATATTAAGAATAGTTGATTAATTTTCTATTTAGCTCTAATTTTCACAATAGTTCCACAAGGTAAAATTTATTATTCTTATTTTAAATTTGAAGAACCTGTCATTAGATGGCGTGTCTGAGTTTTTATCTAATACATGATACTGACCTTTGAAAAGTGATAGTTAATACTGTAAGGTAATATATGTCTATGTGCTAACCCATGTGATGTTTAAAGAAAGAGCAAAGGAAGAAGGTTGGTAATGAACAGAACAAAATATCATTCCCTGAGATATTTATATGATCCAATCATTTTAAGCAAATATTTACTCATTTAAAATTACACCTTTCAAAAATACTCTTATGTATACACCATTAGCCTATTTAGTATAGCAAAAAACAGAAGCTAGCAATCTTTACTAATAAGAATTTGCTGATGGCAATAAAATCATGGTTTGTAGAGTTCTGTTCATTCCCACCTCCATAGAGCCGCTGTAGTCCAAATCTCTGCTTCTTTCCACCCCACTGTCCTTTCCTCATGAGTATGACAAAAGCAGGCAAGACAGCATGAGTCTGAGCAGGAGGAATGAAGAGAAAAGAGCTGCTATCTTTTTTAGAAAACAGGAAGTAAAATCAAGGCACAGGAATCTGAAATGTGTGGCAATTTCGGTCTCTGAATCTGCTCATTTTTCAGTCTGGATTGTTACAGAAAAGGGCTCAGTGTCTTCAAGTAATCATTAACTTCTTTACTTCTCCCTCTACCCCCCACTTCCAAATCTATGCAGGACTGTGTTAGCAAATCTTTGAACTTTTACCCATTGACATTTGCACGATAGAGTAAGCAGTCTATAGTAACGTCAGCAATTGTGCATTGTATTTTCTATTCTGATCGTAACTCCAAAGTCATAGCCAAGTAATTGTATATTAACCATGATGACTAACTTTTATAAAAACAACAATAAAATTGGATTAAAATAAAATAAAAAGCTTAATTTACTCATGAAGAGTTTAACACATAGGTTCCTGACTGAGTGGCTGTCCTTCAAGCAGTCACCCAAGAACTCAAGGCTTCTTCTTCCAGATCTTGGATCTACCATCCCCCTGGGATCTTACAGTTTTTCACAGAATCTGTGACATTTGACCGGTACACCAGATGGGCCAGAAGCCATCTCAGGACTGAACCAAATGCACGATGGCTGAGAAATGTAGATTAGCTTCGTGCTTAAGAGCAAAAGGGGAATGATTTGATGAACAATTAGCGATAGTCTGCTACATCCCACCTTTCTTGGCATGAATCTCTGTATCGCACATCTTGTGCATATATAATAAACATCTTTTACCCAAGAGATGTATTAATCAGGGATGATCAGATAATAGGAAGCTCTCCAGAATTTATAAAAGGAAAGTATTTAATATAGGGAAGCACATGCTGGGGGAAAATGCACTTAAAGAACTGGGAGAGCAAATGTCAGGAAGCATGGCTGCTCACTTTGGCAATATCGGAAAGGCTCTGGGTTTAGGGGAGACTCTCTCATGGTTGCAGCTGACCGTAGTACCAGTGATTTAAAGATGCTAACTCAAAACTGCCCAAAATTCATGTCAGCTCTTTGCTCATACATACTTATTTTCCATAAAAGTGTCTCTTATTCTTCATGGAGTTTAAACCAGATCTCACCGAACAGGGCGGCATAGCGGTATAATTTCCAAGTGTGTGTCTATGACACACAGACAAGGAAGAGAAGGTACATGAATTTGAAAGATATCCACAGATAGTAGTTGGCACAGGAAAAAAAATCCCGTTAAGTCCTTGCAGTCATTTCAAAATCTAAGGTCTTATAGGGATCTATCACGTATTGCTTCTTGCGGCTTAACATTGTGTAAAGTGAAAAGACAAATTATCTTTATCCCTCTACCCACTGCTCAAACATGCACCCAATATATAATGACTTCAAACTCCAGTTTGAAAAGAGGAAAAATGGGAATCATACAAGAGGGTGCTGATCCATAGTAATTCTGGAATCCTGCTGGGCACGGAATATGGAATTCTTCTAATTTTTTTTAAAGATTTTATTTATTTATTTATTTTAAGAGGGGAGGGAGGGAGAAAGAGAGAGAGAGAGAGAAACATCAATGTGTGGTTGCTGGGGGCCGTGGCCTGCAACCCAGGCACGTGCCCTGACTGGGAATTGAACCTGCGATGCTTTGATTCACAGACTGTGCTCAATCCACTGAGCTACGCCAGCCAGGGCAGAATTCTTCTAATGTTGATTAAAACAACAACAACAACAACAAAATGCTGCTTCTGTTCTCTGGGTACTGTGTTCATTATTCTTCATCACTTTTGGCTCTGCCATTATGAATCCTGTTTGACTCCTTCATAAATAAGTCTTGTGAAGTGAACTCTCCAATGGCCCTACATTGCACAGACAGAGAACTTACTGTGTGGCAAATTCATGGTCCTTATGGTTGTTTTTCAGTAAAAAAAAAAAAAAAGGTACTGTTTAAAGGAAAAAATGCAGATGGACACAAACAACAGCTAGGTGATTGCGGGGGACGGAGTGAGTGGAGGTGGAAGAGGCTATAAGGGGGATAAACGGTAATGCAAAATATAATAAAAGGAACTATTAAAAGGTTTTATTTAGGCATGGTTTTGTTATTCTTTAGATAGTACAATGGATTCTAAATCTTAGTATGTGCTGGAATTAATCTTTCCTAATCATTTCAACACGGCAGTCATCAGATCAGAAGTTTTTTACCCCTACACTTAATTTTCAGACTGATTTACTCTGTTGCTTATTGGCACCCATCTCACCTATTTTTGTAATTTAATGGAGATACCTCGAAGTTGTCTGATACATTTGGAGAATATCTAAGGAAGACCACATGCTTAATCTAGTCTTTCATTCAAAGATAACTCTTTGCTACTCAAGATAGTAGCAAAGATAGTTCTTTGCTACTCAAAGCCATTCTCAGCCTTACCTGTTATTGCTTAAAATCTATAAGCAATCAATTTTTCCAGTCCCTCAAGGCCCCACATTTCTGTTCATTTACTACTCACTTTCATTTATGTTTTGTAACTGGCCAAATCCTGTTTGAACTCATCTCTACTTATACTGTATTATATATACCTACTAACAATCAACGCACTTTCTAAGCTTTCGCTTTCTATCCTCTTCCCCTAGAGTTTCAGTGAACACATGGTCTGTCATCCATGTAGGTGATATTTTACTATGTAACATATGTTTTGTTCGATTGTGGGCCTGTTTAGTAACATACTTTTGTATTAGTCAAAGTATAAATGATATAAGAAACAATCCCATGTTGTCAGTGGTTTAACACAATACTATTTAACTTCTAGTCCAGTCTATATGGGAATCTCTCCAAAAGGCTCTTTTGCAGTCAAAATCTAGAGTCCTAAAAGTTGGCATGCGATGGAACTAATTGGGCTTTGTGTCTTCCTCTGGGTCTTCTGTGGAATGGGGGATGGATGAAAACAGATCATTGTGCCAGAAATTGTCACATATGGCAGGACAGAGTCACTCGACCTCTCCTATTAAGGGAGATGGAATATGTACTTTATTCATGTTTGCAGAAAACATAAACATTTTGGAAAAATTAGCTTACTTTTGCAATAAGTTGTATCCATATGTTCCAGGATAAGATGAAATTTATTATATATATAAAGAATAGCTATGAATGATGAGAATGTATTTTAAAAAAAAACATATATGTAAGTGAATACTATTCATAAAAAAATTACCACCATGGGAAAAATATACAATTTATTTAAATATTACTCTAATTATGCAATTAATTTTAGATTTAAAATTTTTACCTTTGGGTAGTTTGCAAAATCACACAAAGAGATTACTATTAACTTAAGAAGATAATTCAAATAGTCAAAGTTTCTCTTTGCTGTAGTTTATAAAAACGAGTTTTACATAAACAGATTTTACCAATGGATTAAACATTAATAAATAAAAACTTGTTTAAAGTTTCCATTAACATCTATCTCTTCGTGTATTTCTAGTGGATCTTATTTTGAGTAAGAGCCTGTTTTCATTTAAAATAATTTTGCAACAGAAATAAAGTAATGAAGTTTGGTAATATACTTTACAAAGAGTTATTTGAGCTTCTAACATTGTCAGTCTATTCTTTGAAGAAATGAAAGTGCTTTGAAATGACATGTTTTACTTCTGGCTTCGTAGGGAGTCTGGATAAGATTAATTTTTTTTTGTAAAATCACAAGATATATTTAGCAGAAAATTTCAAATTTAGAAGATAAGATTAATTTCACATTTTGAATAAAACGTTCTCCCTCGAGTTTTCGAAAGCAGAGTCGGTGGATATACAAACTCATCTGTAGTGTTGGAGTCTACACAAGTAACTACATTCTGCTATTCAAAGGAAAAGCATTAGGCTTTGAGATAGCATGGCCTCGTTTCAGCTAAGAATAAATTCAATTCGAAGAGCAAACATTAGTATAAAAAATGACACGCAAAAAGAAAACAAAAAGAAACTACTTCAAAATTTTCAGAGAAAAAACACAATAATAATGGGAGATTTACCAGACTAAGATAGAATTCTACAATGTTGTAGAATTTAGATTCAAATTATTGTTTGACCTCATTAACATCATGTAAGAATTCCGAACCCTTGTTGAATAGTCTTAATGATAGGAAGATCTCTTACAAACCATATTCCTATGATTTTAGAGCCCCAAATATGACAAAACCTAATTTTAAATCAAGCATTTTTTAAGGTAAAACATATTTAAAGATTGAATAAAGATT
The DNA here is from genome assembly GCF_004126475.2 of Phyllostomus discolor. Classification (NCBI taxonomy): domain Eukaryota; kingdom Metazoa; phylum Chordata; class Mammalia; order Chiroptera; family Phyllostomidae; genus Phyllostomus; species Phyllostomus discolor. Next base: position 16,957,964 of record NC_040903.2, read on the forward strand.
TTTACTTCTAGTCTTGTGTGAGAAAGCAGAAGTCAATATTTATAATGAGTCATGGTGTTATGATAGCATTTATAGGAGGGCAGAGAAGGAAAACACAGAGATTACCTACATCATTGGGGAGAAATAAGCACACGCTCCAAGAAGGCAATGCTATCAAAGTTTCTTAGTAAAAAAAGTAGATATTTTCAAAGAGGAGAAGAAAGAGAGTATTCTAGGCAATGGAATAATGTAAACAAAGGCACAAGAATATAAAATGGCTGGGCACATTGACAGAAGGACAAATATGTCCTACTTAAGTCAACGGCATTAAAGGATATTCAGGAATTGGATTATGCAAGGTCTTGATTGAAAATTTTGTTTTCATTCTGAAAGCAATTGGAAGTCAATAAAGGATTTAAGACAGGCAATCAACAGATGGATATACAGTTAAGAAAACAACACATCAATGAGCAGGTTGGAAAAAGGTAAGAATGAATTCAGAGGGACCAGTTGTGAAGCTATTATATCCAGATAGGAAGATATATGGGCTTGGGTTGGAGACTGGACAAGTGTAGAAAAGAGGCCAGTGTGAGATGTATGTAAAATTGTGGTCCAGTGGGCCTTAGACATGAAAAGTACTCTAGGCCAGAAGGCAAGGATGTGCGTTTCTCATCATCTTGCTTGAGTGATACACAAACAGAGGTTTGTGTATCAACAGGGAGAAGCCCAGATAAAACTGCTATTTTAAGGAAAATGTAGTGATTATTTGGGGATCTGTACTTGAATATGTAATTGGGAATGTTGGGACATAGTCTTGGTGGAAGATAAGGATGTAGAGTCACTGGCATATGTTGGGATACTTGTAAAAAACCACAGGCTGTGATTAGGTTGCCCAGGCAGCAACTTGAGAGAAGAAACAGAAGAGAACCAGATATTGTATCCTGTAGAACATAATGCCATCACTTAAAGGTGGTGAAGAAAAAGAGGTTAACAAAGAATTAGCATGAGAAGGAATGAGAAATTTGGTGGGAGAAAGGAATTAGGTGATGATATGGAAGTCAAGAGAAGAATGTGGTTTAGAAACACTCTCAGGGTTAAAGTCTAATGAGAACTTACATAAGTGTTGAAAAGTACTGCAGCTAAAAATAAGAGTTCATTGGAAATCTCACATTTATACAACTATCTTTTGCATTGCTGGCCATAAAAAGGTGATTATTTAATGAGAGGAAAAGGAAATTAAACTTTTCATTGCTATTTTACACATAAAAACAAACAGATACAGTCATTAAATGTGAATTAAAAATATATCAGTGCATAATAGGCCTATCACAGCATTAATCCTTCATTAATCCCTCCACTGTGGGTTTTCATAGACCCCGATGATTCCACTTGTCAAAGCAAGAGAGGGAGTGAGGGAGGGAGAGAGGGGTAAGGGATGGGAAGAGGGCGAGGGTGAGGGAGAGAGTGACACACAGAGAGAGAGAGAAAGAGAGAAAGAGAGAGAGAGAGAGGGAACATCAGGTGCATTAATTTTTTAATAAGTCCTCCAGACATGTGTGGAACAAATTTATTTGCATCACTCTCTTGTTAAAACTTTCATGTCAATGTTAGTTCTGTTAAATCATTATTTAGGTTTAAAATAATTTTCCTGCTAAGGAACTTACTTATTATTGCCTTGGGATAATAATAGAAGCCTCAATCCATCAAGGATTCAGTTTACATGGGAAAATATATAAACTACTCATTTCTAGTTCCTATGATCCGAGCAATTCCTAAATACTAAATAGGCTAAGTCTTCCAGCTCGATTTGTGTGTGAGTTCATAACCCATTTTTCCACACAAAAATATGCCAAATGCCTTTTAAGCTTCCTAAACTAGCTCAGAAATGCCTGTGAATGACACCATGTAAATACAAATAGTAGTTACCATTTACTGACTTATAATACGCCAAGTGCTTTACAAACGTGAGCTACTTTAATCTTAATAACGATTATGTGGCATGAGTACAATGATTCCTTTTTCATTAATGAATAATAAAAAATAGAAAGGTATTCAACTTGTCCAAGGGTGCAGAGCTTCTGAGATGTCTACCTGAGGCTAGAATACTTGGATCTTATTCCAAAGTGTATATTTTATGTCATATAAAAATTTCATATGGATAAGTACAAAATTTAACATGCTTAACAATCCCCCGTGTAACCATCATTCAGATTCAGTAGGTCCCATCTCATGACTGATGTTTTATCTCTATCTCCACCAAATCACTCCGTCCACCTGCTCTGTATTATTTTGAAACATGCTATACATTACATAGTTTCATTTTAAGATTTTGTTATATCTCTAAAATATATGGCTTTATTTTGACATAGCTGTGATACTGTTATGATATCAAAACAAAAATAAACAATGGTTCTGTATTATCTCCATATGTCTAGCAATTATTTAAATTTCCCCAATTATTTCACATAAAATTTATAGATGGTTTGCTGAATCAAGATTCAAACAAAATCCACTTATTACATGTGCTTGATATATTTTTCAATTGCTATAGTTACATCACCCTCACTTTTTATTCTTACCAATTATTTGTTCACTAAACCAGGTGATTCATCTGAGTTTTAAAACTGCAAATTTTGCTGAATATATTACAGAATTGTTTACCAAGTTCTATCCCCTGTACTTCCTGTAAACTGGTAGTTGGTTCCAGAAGCTTCAAAAGTCCATATATGTAGTTCTATAATACTTGGTGTAGGGGACCAGTTTGTTTCATTCTGGCAAATGTGACTCAGCTTTGTATGGAAAACCTACAGAAGTGAAGTGGTGGGCAGGAGCCAGACCTTCAAACAGAGTTTTCCCGTGGGAATCAGGCCTAGAAAATGCATACTGATTGTTATGGCTTGCTCTTGCTAAAACTCCCTGACCCTGGTCTAAAACAACAAATGTGTATTGTCTGTCTTCAAGATGATTCCCAAAGCTTGTGTTAATTCACCCAAGGACTGAGCTAATCAGCTCGCCGCCATTCCCCTCTGCATGTTATTTTCATTTCCTTGATTGTACCTAAAATGTAGACAACAATATTCTATGTAATAGATGATAAATCTTTCTCTGATGTAAGCCCCAAGAAAAACAATAAAAGCCTGTTAAGGCAAGGGTCAGGGTGCTCTCCTTTGGAGAGAGAGGCCGAGGCACTCATGGGCTCTCTCTCCCTTGAGAGAGTAGCCGTGCTGTCCCCGTTTTCTCCACAGGATTGCTGTCACCTGTGCATTTATTTTCTCTTTCAACCACAACAAAGTGGAACTCTGCTGGCTGGAGTCTGCCACACTTTGACTATCAGTTAATTGCCTTAATATGTACTTTAATACTTAATAGATGATTAGTTAAAAAGGATAAGGTATTGTTTATTAGTTGGGATATAGGTTCAGCTACAGATATAACCATGAGCCAAATAAGTATAATTTATATTAAGCTTATATCTCTCATAAATACCAAACTGGAAATACAAAGATCAGAGAGAATAACGAATTTGCTCCAAAGGTCATCCAAGTCTCCCTGTAATAATAGTCTTTGTTCTCTACCTTTCTTAACTTGTCTTTCCACTTATGAACCATTCTGACTCCACATCAGGTACTCATTTCTATCAGAAGGAAGGATGTAAATAGGAGATTAGGGTTCCTCTAAGGAACCGGTTAGAATGCTGCTCATGGCACATGAACACATTTGGAATTAGTCACATGAAAGTGCATTGCAGCAATGCAAGTGGGGCAGGTCGTATTGGCCGTTTTTCCCCGATAAGCATCTTCTTACTGAAAAGAAGACACCGATTAGGGGATAAAAGTAACAATTTATACAGCCTTTAAGCTACAGCCCTAAAATAATTCATAACAATGAAGCTGAACTCTCATGATTTTATTAATCATAAGAACCAATCTTTCCTTATCTCACCAGTGTGACAGAATTTTGGGGTAGATGATCCATTATTTCAGCCTAAGTACAGAGGCTAACAAAGACAGTTGTGTAGACCAGGTGGGAATTAAACTTCTCTTCCTTGGAATTTACACTAAAATGAGAACACAATGTACTACAGAATACAGAAACACAAGAACTGTGTGGCAGATACAATTTATTTATATGTTGGTTGAGTACACTACACATTTTTTGTGCTCTGTGTGAATAACTCTATTCTTTATCATCGATTTGTCATCTATCACGTTCCTCTAAAACACAGAGTTGTTCTGTTTGCAAGAAGCTTCATATAGGTCAGTGGTGTGTTTCAGGTATTTAGAAATGATTTCATATTTATTTTTATTAAACTTTTCTTTTTATTAGTTAGAAAACATTAAAATAATAGCGTCAAAAATGATTTTGCTCAAGTCCTCACTTGCCCCCTTGATCCTCCCACCTTTCCACTTCATCTGTTATGAAAGGTGTGGGCTAGGAGTTATGGAGCAAGTTATAGGGGTACAGAAGCGGGGAGGCATGTTTTTAGATGACAAATAAGAAATTAACAAGTTACCTGAAGGATAAAGGAATTCACTTTTGTGGACTACAGCTACCTGCTGCATATCAAATCCCACATGAATACAATTTGCTTTGTAATCCTGAGCAAAATTATCTCCTTTCTCTTGTAAAAATCAGCTCTAGCTTTCATTAATGAATGCAATAGAAGAAGTATGAGCTCTGCATCTTAAGTACCATTTATATATATATATATATATATATATATATATATATGTATGTAAAAATGTATTTTCTCTCCAACTTACTGTTAGCCATACTTCCAGAAATGGTGTTGAAGAAAAGAAAAGATGACATTACGCAGAAAGATGAAATTATAACTAGTCTATGATCACATGGTCAATGAGGCTGATTTTTTTGTTTCCAAGTAATTTTACCACCTCATTTATAGATTATATATAAAATGTAGAACTTGTGAGACAGTGAATGGATTTTCTATATAATTCATTCGTATACACACACACACACATGCATACATATATATAGTAACAATTCATTCCTATCTTTGAATTCTAAATAAATAATTCAGATCTCAAAACCAGCATGTAAATCATGTTAGATCCATTGTTAATGCAAAATTTATTGTTGTTTTAAAAATAAAATGACTATGAACCTAAAATTGCTCCAAACAATAATGTTCATTAAAAACCATACAAAATGTCAGGATGTAAGTATTATCTTCTCAACAGTAAATTTCTTTTTTTTTTAAAGATTTTATTTATTTATTTTTAGAGAGGGAAGGGAGGGAGGGAGAGAGAGACAGAGAGAGAGAGAGATAGAGAGAGAGAGAGAGAGAGAAACATCAATGTGTGGTTGCTGGGGGTTATGGCCTGCAACCCAGGAATGTACCCTGGCTGGAAATCGAACCTGGGACACTAGTAAATTTCTTTATCATTTTTGAATGTACTTGAATGACTAAATTATCCAAGGCAATATAAAATGTTAAAGGTAAAGAAAAGTGACAGTATATTAATAAGGAGAACACATTCTCTGTTACACAGAGATTGCATCACAACTGAAAATATTCAGTGTATTCTAGTATATCAGAATAATAATTTAGATTTTAATGTCAAAATGTATATTTTAAATCTACTTTAAAATACACATAGTCCTTGTTGCCTCATAGGGTGTTTTGCTACTTGAAGATAAATTCCATGACTGTACCAAAGAGTTTCACAGGTGGTATATATTATACCTGAAGTCATGGCACAAATTTTTCTCATGTGAAATACCTTGAACAATTCAATTTAGAAAATTCTAGGTCCATCTAATTTAAGTATATTTATTCCAGGATATATCATCATCTTTAATCAGCATTGTTAATATGTTTCTTTTTATTTTTAAAATACTTTATTTATTTTATTTTTAGACAGAGGTAAATGGAGAGAGAAAGGGAGAGAAACTTCAATGTGTGCTTGTGTTGGGAACCACCCTGCCTGGAGAAACCAGCTCCTGCCTGGTTTCGGGAGCTGTAACCAACCCCACCTCCCCCCATGGCTAAGGCTGATTGAGCAACCTTTGGACCATAAGCCACTAAGGAGACAGAGCTTATCTCCCTGGCAGGGACACCGCCTCGGCTCCTTTTACTTCACCCTGCCTGGCCTTCAATGCTTGATGGGTTAGCCAATGACTGTTAGTAAGATTCCTCAAGGGAGGGATGCCCTAAGACAGGCACGATCAAGGGGGGACACCAGGGAAAGACTTGGGGGGCTATAGCAAAAGTGGGTGATAGACCCTTGCCCCTCAGCTTTGACATAGCCTGACTCCTCATTCTGTCTGCAAAAAGTCTCCTAGTATCTTGGCTGCCTTACTTCCCCTGCCTGACTTAAACCTGAAACAATGCCTTAAGCCTAAAACAATGACAGAGGTGGGTGCTGCCCTGTGCTAGAAAGGGCCAGCTCCCTAGGGCGATCAGGCCTAAGAAAGAATGCATAAAATCCTATGAAACCTACTTTGTTAATACCCTCAATTTAAATAACAAGGATTCAAGCCTCAAATGAGTTTGTTTCCCCAAAATTTTATGGCCCTTAACTATCTGACCCTGACTCTAAATAAGCCCTCATAGTTCTTTGAGTGTTTCTATTGTTTAATACTTTCTACCTGACAATGGTTGATGAGCTTTATTCCTGTCAAATTTAACCCAATAAAAGTTTGTCAAGGCAAGGGTTGGTGTGCTCTCCTCTTGAGAGAGTGGCCAAAGAGCTCTGAGGCTTTTTCTCTCTTGAGAGAGAAGCCATGCCGTCCCTTTTCCTACACAAGACTTGGTAGTCTGTGTGAATTTCTTGTATCTCATCCACAATGTTGCGGACCCCATGAGTCAGGGTATGTATCATGGTTGCCTCCAGCACACCCCCTACTGGGGACCTGGCTGACAACCCAGGCGTGTGCCCTAGACTGGGAATGGAACTGATGACCCTTTGGTTCACAGTCTGGAGCTCAATCCACTGAGCCACATCATCCAGGGCATGTTAATGTTTCTTAGTAGGCTTCTTAACCACTAGGTGTGATAATTTATGTTAATATTTCAAAAATCATTAATTTATTTTTCTCTAACAAAGAGATTTCTTTCTGTGAACTTGAAAGAACACACATCTGTACATATGTGTGTGTCTGTTTACATAAGAATGGATCTATCTATTTGTAGGTATGCATAAACATGTATATATATGTATACACATTCACACATGTACATCCAAGTATATGCTTTCTAACCTTATGCAGGAAACTTTCATTTAATCATAATAGTTAATTCAGTACATTTGGGTAAGACTTAAGACACCACATAATTAAGGAGAGGCTTGCAAGGAAAAAGAAGTGGAAAACATAATGTAAGGGGGACTGTATCACACAGTGACTGTCAGCCTGTTGTATGAAAGACTCTGATTCCCTGAAAGGCAATGCTCATATCACACACATGTGCATGTCTTGGTCTGGTTCAACACGGCATCACAACTTGTATGGCACTTGAGGACAGCATCCCCTAGTGATTCAGACCTGTGTCATCAGCTGTGATTAGTACTATGTCTTGAACATAAAGTGCCATCCAAAATGGCTTATTTGTAAATATATTTACTCTCACTTTAGAGCATAGATTTTCAAGTGCTTTGGAGGAAAAGATAGTGTAAATTTTGCCTTTATTTAACTTGATTTCATGAAGAGATTGGGTTATAAAATATTCTATTGCTTAACCAACTCTTCTGGAAAAAAAAAAAAAAACTTCTTGAGAAATTACCTAATTACCTTTTCTCAGGTATATTAGTTCCTCCCTGGGCCTCAAGAGAGGCAATTTACCTTTCAAGTATGAAGAACTTGCTTTAGAAAGTGTTTAACTCATTCTGACTTCCTGGAAATTGGACTAGGTTTAATAAAGTTATATTTTATTTTTAGCAGATAAGGGCCAAATGTGACCAATACCACATGGCTCTTGCAAGGATTACCTGTTTTATCCATTCATCCTGTATGTGTGCAATTTCTGTATCTCCATCATTACATAAAACCATTAAATAATCCCAGCAATATACCCCTGTACTTGGACTGAATAGCCATTAAAATGAATTGGGAACCCACTTCTATTTGTCCAGTTACTGACCAGAAAAGTTAAAAGTGTACTGCATTTTTATATGCTCCATATTTATAAAGTAGTTTCACAGATATTATCTCATTTAAGAGACAAGATAGTTCCTTAAAATTTGACTGGATAGAAAAAGGAGTGATTTTTCTTGCAGTCAGGACTTCTAACTCTAGATTAGTGTTGTTTGTTTATACAGCGCCATAAAGTTTTTATTACATGTATTAGAATTAAGAGAAATATGATATAGAATAATTATAATTAACTGCAATTCTTAATTTTTTTTCTACAGGACAATTCTAACATGACTTGGGAGTGGGACTTATATTTGAGATGTGTTGGATACAGCAAATATTTCCAGTTGTGATAAAATCTCTGTGTATCCATTTAACAGAGAATGTGTTCTCCTTATTAATATACTATCACTGGTCTTTACCTTTAATATTTGTATAATACTTTGGATACTTTAGTCATTCAAGTACATGCAAATGGGATAAGGGAATTTACTGTTGAGAAGATAATACTTACATGCTGACACTTTTGTATGGTTTTTAATGGACATTATTGTTTGGAGCAATTTTAGGTTCATAGTCATTTTACTTCTGAAACAACAGTAAATTTTGCATTAACAAAAGACCTAAAATTATTTACATGCTGGTCTTGAGGTGTGAACTGGTTCTTGAGGACCCAAAGAATGAATTGTTACAACATGTACATCTATTCTGTCATAAATCCACTCATTGTTTCAGAAGTTTTGATTTCTCTCTTTTTTTTTTTTACTGTTGTTCAATTACAGTTGTCCCTATCTCCCCCCATTACTCTCCCCTGCTCTACTCACCCCCCACCTTCCACTTTCAGTCCTCCCTCCCCCTTTGTATCAGTCCATGGGTCCTTTATACATGTTCCTTGACTTGACCCTTCCCTTTCTTTACCCTATTTCCCGCCTCCCTCCCCTCTGGTTACTGTCAGTTTGTTCTTTATTTCCATGTCTCTGGTTTTATTTTGCTCACTTGTTTGTTTTGTTGATTAAGTTCCACTTATAGATGAAATCATATGGTATTTGTCTTTCACTGCCTGGCTTTTCTCACTTAGCATAATACTCTCCAGTTCCAATACTACCCTTCGCCATGCTGTCGTGAAGGGTAGAAGTTCCATCTTGCATTCTGCTGTGTAGTATTCCATTGTGTAAATGTATCACAGCATTTTATCCACTCCTATACTGATGGGCACTTAGGTTGTTTCCAGCACTTGGCTATTGTAAATAATGTTGCCATGAACATTGGGGTGCATAAGTTCTTTTGAATTGGTGTTTCAGGATTCTTAGGGTATAATCCCAGCAGTAGAGTTGCTAGGTCAAAAGTCAGTTGCATTTTTAGTGTTTTAAGGAAATCTCATATTGTTTTCCACAGTAGCTGCACCAGTTTGCATTCCCACCAAGAGAGTACTAGGGTTCCCTTTCCTCCACAACCTTGCCAGGATTTGTTTGTTGACTTGTTTGTAATAGTCATTCTGGCTGGTGTGAAATGGTATCTCATTGTGGCTTTAATTTGCATCTCTCTGATGGCTAGTGATGCTGAGCATCCTTTCATATGTCTCTGGGCCCTCTGTTTGTCCTCCTTGGAGTAGTGTCTGTTCAGGTCCTTTGCCCACTTTTTAATTGGATTGCTTGTCTTCCTGGTGTGGAGTTGTGTGAGTTCTATATGTATTTTGGAGATCAAACCCTTGTCCAAAGTATCATTGGCAAATTTTTGTTCCCATACAGTTGGTTCCCTTTTCATATTGCTGTTTTCTTTAGCCATTCAGAAGATTTTAAATTTGAAGAAGTCCCTCTTATTTATTCTTTCCTTTAAGTCCCTTGCTCTAGTAGACATATCAATGAAAATATTGCTGCATGGAATATCTGAAGTTTTCCTACCTATGTTTTCCTCTAGGATTTTTATGGTGTTACAACTTCTTTTTAAGTCTTTTATCAATCTTGAGTTTATTTTTGCGTATGGTGTAAGTTGGTGCTCGAGTTTCATTTTGCTGTGTGTAGCTGTCCAGATCTCCCAACACCACTTGTTGAAGAGCCTATTTTTCACTCTATTTTATGCTTTTGCCCTATTTGTTAAATATTAATTGACCATAGGGACATGGGTTTATTTCTGGGCTCTCTATTGTGTTCCATTGATCTGTGTGTTTATTCTTATGCCAGTACCAAACTGTTTTGATTATAGTGGCTTTGTAATATAGTTTGATATTGGTACTGTGATCACTCCTACTTTATTCTTCTTTCTCAAAATTGTTGGCAACTATTCGGGGTCACTTATGGCTCCATGTAAATTTTTGAAATGTTTTTTCTATATCAGAGAAATATGTCACTGGTATTTTAATAGGGATTGTATTGAGTCTATAAATTGCTTTGGATTATGTTAATTTTTCCAATCCATGAACATGGTGTATGCATTTGTATTTTCCTTAATTTCTTTCTTCAGTTTTCTGTATTTTTCTGAATATAAGTACTTAACTTCCTTGGTTAAGTTTATTCCTAGGTATTTTATTTTTCTCGTTGCTATAGCAAATGGGATTTTTTTTCTAATTTCTGCTTCTGATATTTCATTGTTGGCATACAAAAAATGCCTTCAATTTCTAAATACTGACTTTGTATCTTGCTGTTTTGCCAAATTCACTTATTAGGTCGAGTGGTTTTTTGATGGTGTCTATAGGGTTCTCTATGTACACTATCATGTCATCTGCAAACAGTGACAGTTTTACTCCCTCCTTTCCAATTTGGATTCTTTGTTTTCCTTTTTCTTGTTTGATTGTTGTGTCTAAAACTTCCAATACTATGTTGAATAGAAGTTTTAGATTGTATGGGTAATCATTAATGAGGTGGTAAAATTATTTGGAAATAAATTATCAGCCTCCTTTACCATGTGATCATAGACTACTTATAATTTCATCTTCCTATATAATGTCATCTCTTTTTAAACACAATTTCTGGACAACTGGTTAACAGTATGTCAGAGGAAAAATATGCATATGTATATGTACAAGATACACAATAAATATAGTACTTAAAAATGCAGAGTTCATATTTCTTCTATTGGGAACCGCCTTGCCTGGTATCAGAAGCTGTAACCCTTGCCAAGGCTAAGGCTGAGGGAATGACCTTGGACCATAAGCCACCAAGGAGACAAAAGCTTATCTCCCTGGCAGGAATGCCACTTCTGCTCCTTTCACTTCACCCTGCCTGGCGCCCAATGCTTAGTTGGTTAGCCAATGACAGATAAGATTCCCCAAGGGGAAATGACCTAAGACAGGCAAGATCACATGGGAGGCCCCCAAGGAAGGACTTTGGGGTCTACAGCAAAAGGGGGTGATGGAACCTCTCCCCTTGGCTTTGACATAGCCTGAGTCCTCATTGTCTGCCAGAAAATCTCCTAATCTCTTGGCTGCCTTACTTCCCTTGCTCCACCTAAGCCTGAAACAATGACAGAGGGTGGTGCAGCCCTGTGCTGGAAAGGGTGGGTTCCCTAGGTAATCAGGCCTAAGAAAGAATATGTAAAATCCTGTGAAACCTGCTTTGTTTAGAATGCTCTCAATTAAATGATAAGGGTCCAAAGAAGAAGTAAGTTTGTTCCTTACAGTTTTTTACAGCTCTTTAGCTATCTGACCCTGACTCAAAATAGGCCCTCAGAGTTCCTTGTTATTTGATCCTTACTTCCTGGCAATGATTAATGAGCTTTACCTGAATTCCTGTGTAAACGAACCCAATAAAAGCGGTTGAGGAATAGGCTCTTGGCCCTTCTCCTGTGAGAGACTGGCCACCTTTCCTCCACAAGCAGATCATGTCTTGGTAGACTTATTCTCATCCATGGTGGACAGGGGGCTCTGTGGACAAAGCTCCCCCACATTCTTCTATTTAGTTAATTAATGAAAACTGAAGATGATTTTGAAAAGAGAAGGAAGATAGTTATGCTCGGGATTACAAAGCAAATTTTCATATTCATGTGTGATTTAACATATCTTTTATATTTTCCTTTTCATTTCAGCATAAGTTTTGTATTCTCTTCCAAAAATAATCAAGCCATACTTAACTAAAAAAATCCAACAATTTGCTCTGGAGCTTTTAGGAAATTTTGATCCACATCTTATGACTTTTAACAGTTGGATCACTGAATATTTTAAAATTAAGTAACTTGTTATAGAATGTTAAAACAGTGATACTTTAAAGTTATAGTTTATATTTTATATCATACGCTTTTTAATAATAGTTCTACAAGTAGAGATGATAAATATACAGAATGACCAATAGTCCAAGGATACATATATAAAATATGTATAATGTAAAGTACTATAAAACTCTTTAAAGTGAACTTTTTTATGTCTTGCAACTGTGTCATAGTTGTCTTCATTTTGTTGTGTAAAATCATATTTTGATCAAGGTAAATTAAAACAAAGGAACATAATTAACTCTTTGTTATGATGGGATTAAAAACATTTAATCATCATATCTCAAGTTATATCATCACAGCATCTCTTCTGAATACTGTAAGTTATTCTCCATACTTTAAGGATTAAAAGCCTGGAAACTGCATTTTCCAGACTCCCTTACCAGGAGGGTTTTTACTATAGTAGGCCACTGTAAGATTTGAAAACTGGGTTTTATAGACAAGCCATTGTCCTCAGGTGACAGCAGACAGGAATGTGGCTTACAATGTTGGATTTTGCCGAGGCTTTACAGTGTGCATTCTCGTGAGTCACCCACTGGGTACTGAAAGCAAATAAGATAATTAACAGAAATGTTCACAGGCTTGCTAACCTTCATACAACTTAACCTTTTCAGTGGTTCTGTCTCTAATTCTCTTGTTACTTGAGCAATTGTCACAAGTGTATGTTCACAACAGTCTTTCCTATAAGTCAGCCCTGCAACTGCTCGGCTAGCCGCCTGGCAGAGCAGCCCGGTACCAAGGAATAGATAAGAGACACACACAGTTACTATGCTATTCACTCAGCTTTTATTGAATGTAGTTTCACCCAAAATAGAACATCAACATGCATTAATATCCTACTCACACTCTAAGTAGGTGTATATTTCTCTAACAATCTAAGAGAAATATAACATACACACACAGCAATCACTGGGGGATAATGAACCCTAGTCCCGGAGTCTCAGTCTGCAGGTCCGAGAGAGAGCTCCAAGGGCAAGGGAGATGTCAGCATCTTGCAAGGAAGGTTCTCTGGAGCCAGGTGGGCAACAGTGCAGAGAATGTCCTCAGTTCATCAGGACAGAGCCTCTGACAGCCAACTTCAAGGGAGATTGGTGAGATGTGGAGCAGCACTCTGGTGTGTGGAGCTTGGCTGTCTCAGCAGTGGTCTAGAGCCTGCCTCAGTTATACCTTGAGAGTAGTGCACTCCACCCTTCTGGGTCTTTTAGGTAAATGTCTTAGCACCCTTATTGCCAAGTGTGGAATTTTCCCAGGAGCCTGTCTGTGGGTGGTCCTGCCCTGCAGACATGGCTGTTCTGATCACTTGTGCAAATATCTTAGGTGTGTCTCCTTGCCAGATGTGTTTACCCTGACTTAGGTGATTTTCCTTTTGAACCAAAGTGTCATGGCTGACTGACAGCCGTTTTGGTTGACATGAGTGACGCCACTTTGTGTTACGTACTTTATGCTATCTTGATCGACCGATGCCATTTTATTGGTCCTGCTCTCCACAGCAACCCAAAGTTGGCTTATATTTTTGAGTGGTTCCTGAAAGATTGATCTTTCCAGAAAATCTTTTAGTTATGTCCAGTCTGAGGCTCTGCTTAGGAGCCACCCATAAGAATACACGGAAGAGAATTCGATTCCTCAATTTGAAAAGTTGAAAACTAAGACCAGACATGATAGAAATCTTTAAAAAACATTACAAAGGTATTATTTCAAATGCATTTAAATTTTCTTTTTAAACCAAGCTTTGAAATACCAGGGCAGGAAGACCACTTTGCAAAACATGCAATAATTAAGTTCAGGACAAACAGTCCTATGCAGTGCAATGCATATAGATGTATACAATGATGAAGCATATTTCTATCAGTGGTAGCACTTAAAAAATAAAACCAGGTGTGTAAAATAATTGAACATCTTGAAAAATGACAGCTATAGAGTTAGGAATAAAAAATATTCCTAATATTTAAAGAGAGCCCTAACTAAGTTGTAGCTACATGGTTTTGCCACAATCAACCAAGATTTGAACAGTGTACAGTCTTTCAGTAATAATTTAAGAGATTGTATCATTTTCATATTTAATTATTTCTACCTTCTCACATACTACACATTAACTTTTCAGCAGTTTAAAAACAGTTGAGTTTAACATCTACTTAGTAAGCATGGTTAGTTTGAGGAGGAATCCCCTTGGTGCTGTTAATTATAATACCTCACAACTGTGGAATACTTCATAAATTAAAAATTGATTTTAACATTGCCTCAAGCACTACAATTTAGCTTCAGAAATGACAGTCACATAATTGCAATGGCCAATCTGTACGAAACTGAATACCAGGCTAGACGACCATCGAACTGATTTAGGATTACAATAAGTATGTGCAAATATTTAATAAACATTTGCAAATATTAAGGTTTTTTGTATTTTAAAATTCAGTTTTTAAATTACTCCAGCTATTTTTTCTTTATTGTTCGCTTGTATCCTTTCTACTCCCTTGAGATCCATTTTACAACTTTATTTTCTTGCTTTTCTTTCCTCATAGCTCTTGTGGCATCCTTAATGTCTATCATTGTTTTCTCTTCTGTTTACCCGTGTAATTGGGAGACTGCTGGGACACTGATTTGAGCCATTTTTTCTTTTTTTTAATGAACTCTTTGTAATTTCTTCTATGACTATAGTTTCACTTATCACTGCTATGTAAAATATACCTGCAGTAGGTTGAATAATGGCTACACAAAGATACATTCTAATCCTTGAAATGTATGTTCCTTTACTTGCAAAAAGGGAATGTTCAAAGGTAAGTAAAGGTTTTAAGATGACGAGATTACCTTGGCTATCTGGATGATTCTAAGTGTCATAAGAACTCTCATAAGAGAGAGGTAAATGGAATTAGTATACCCTCTCTTCTGGAGATTTACAAATAACTAGGGTTTCTAATAATAAGGCACTATGTCTTTCAAGTCTCTTTCCTTTGAGTAGGCTTTTCCCTATGCCTGGAATAACCTTACCCACTTTCTCTGTTTGATGAACTTTTTACTTACTTATTAGGATCTGACTCCAAAATAAACCTTTTTTGTATGGTCTATTTCTGTATGAACTCTTGGAAGAGTTCATTTTTCACAAGCCTGCAATAAGTCCTGATATTCTTTTTTTTTTTCTGTATTTGTCTATAGGATAGGAGGTGTGCCTTATTCATTTATTTTTATATTTTAAAACTTGTGCTTATTACATAGCAGGCATCTAAAACAAGATTTTATATAGCTGCACACTAGTACACATTGAACAACTATTTTTTAGGGGACTTTTCTGTTTTCTATAATGTAAATATTTCCACCATAGCTAGTTTCCAGGTACCAAGGAAAGTGGGATTGGGAAATTTGCAATGGCACAATGTATATATGATTTTCTCAATACATATAAATTATATGTAAATAAGCATGGACACAAATAATAATAAAGCATAGAAAAACAGCCTAGGAAGTGATGAGTTTTGAGAATTTATTTTGGTTTTTAATGTTATATATTTATTGGTAATTTTTTTTGTAATTAAACTTTAATACTGGTTGTGTTTACCAATCAAAAACAAAATTCCTTATAAAAGAATGCTTAGCTCTTTGTAAGCCAGGATGGGCTGGCTTTGGCACACCACTAATTTTTATGATAAAATGCTTTGGTCCCATAAATGCAAAACATTATTTTAAAAAACTGCTACAAGTCATATTCAAGCTATTTAATCATAAAGTAAGTATCTTATATTCATGTCATTTTAGATTATATTATATTGTTTTTGAGAAAAATAAGTAAAATCAATGAAATACATAGGTTTTGAGAGAAAAAGTGAGAATTAATAAAACATGAAGTAAGGTAGTAAACATTTTTTTAAAGATTTTATTTATTTATTTTTACAGAGGGAAGGGAGGGAGACAGAGAGAGAAACATCAATATGCAGTTGCTGGGGGCCGTGGCCTGCAACCCAGGCATGTGCCCTGACTGGGAATTGAACCTGCGGTGCTTTGGTTCACAGCCCGAGCTCAATCCACTGAGCTATGTCAGCCAGGGCTTGGTAGTAAACATTTTTTACTGAAAATACTTCTTTTGAAATATAAAAAGAAATCCTTTACATTGCTAATAAGATGTAGAGAAAAATTTGACAATATACTTCAAATCACTCTACAAAACCAACCACAGTCCAGAGGAATTTCTCTTTTGACATTACATAATCCCTTATTACAAATTACTTTGGTTATAACATTAATACCAGTTATTTTTTGATATATTCATTCATACTTTGAAAGTGAGTTACAAATTTAAAATTATTAATTTTAAATTAATGAACTAATTCACAGAAATTTTCTAACTGCTCAAATGCTATAAAGTAGAGTAATTGTATAAAAGAATTATAGAATAAAAATGAAATGAAATATTTCAGAGGTGGAAATACTGACTTAACTGGGCAGTCTTCAGCAAAAGTGAAGGCTAAATTCAATGATTTTTTAAAACTATGTCAGTGACAGTTTCTTTACATGACTAAATATAAGCTAGTTCTTCTAAAACTGAGGAAAGATTAGTTGGTTTACGTAAAGCAACTAAATAAAGCAGATGGTTTATGTTTTGTTTGTCATGCCATCTTCTCTTTCATCATTTTCTAGAACATTTAATATTTCCAGATATTTGGAAGATATTTGAGGGTATTTTATAGATTTTTTCTGATTTCTGCACTTATAGTTTTGCCTTTCCAGAATGTCAAATACATTGAACCATATAACGTGTAGGAAGTTGTGTCTGCCTTTTTTTTTTTTTCATTTAGTATACTGATTTTGAGACTTACCCATATTTTTGCAATTGTTAGCAGTTCGGTCCTTTTATTTACTTCTAACAGTATTCTGTTTTATAGATGTATGGAAATTCTTATTGGTTCACTCATAGTAGATAAATTAATTTGGAATATTTTGTTGTATATGAATAAAGCTGTTGTGAACATTTGTGTGCAAGTCTTTGGGATAGCATGAATTTTCATTTCTCTTAAGTAATATCTATGGGAAGGTTTACTGGGTGGTTGGGTAACTATAGATATTAGATTTTATAAGAAACTATCAATTTTTTTCCAAAGTGTTTATTGTGTTTTATATTTCCATATGAAATACCACAAAGTTCAAGTAGCTCCACATCCTTGCCAACACGCAGCAGTGCCAAAGCCAGTGCTAGCTTTGTTTTACTGTTGGCCATTCCAGCCCAAACGTAATGATATGTCACTATGGACTGATGATCCATACAATGCATATTTTATATATATTGTGCATAGTATTGCTTCTGTATGGATTTGCATTAATTCATGTGAAAATTAATTTGTATTTTTAATTATTATTCATGCCTAACATCTGTTTATGGAATCATTTCTGCACTATGTATCTTTAATGAAGTATCTACTCACATCTGTTGTCCATTTAAAATCATTTTCTTATTATTATGCCTTGAGTGTTATATATTCTGAACATAAGTTTTTTTTTTAAGTGAGAGATATATTTTGGAATTAATGTCTTACAGTCTGTGTCTTGCCTTCAGATTGTTTTAACAGTGTCTTTTGGACAACGGATTTTAATTTGACTGATGTTTATTTATTGAATTTTCATCACATCATTAGTGGTTTTTTGTAGTCTAAGAAACATTTGCCTAACTCAAATTCACAAAGGTTTTCTCCATGTTTCCTTCTACAAGTTTTATGGTTTTACACCTGTTATCTATTTCAAGTTATTTTTTGTATATGGAATGATATAAGGAATGCTTCACCTTATTTTCAATATTGATGCCTGAATAGATCCCCTATATGTTGAAAACATTATTCTTTCTCCATTAACCAAGCATAAAAATGGTATTCTTTTATTGACTATTCCATCTGCTCACCTCTCTTTTAGCATATGTTACCCTATTTTGAACATTGTACATTTTATAGGAAATCTCGAAGTCAGGTAGTACGAGTATTCCAAATTTATTTCCTATTTTCAAAATTATTTTTGGCTATTCTAAATTTTCTGCTTTGTTTATTAGATAAATTTTAGAATGATTTTAGCAATTTCTATCAAAAAAACCTTGCTAGGATTTTTATTGAATCTGCATGAGATCTATGGAACAATTTGGAAATAATTCACAATATTGTAAGGGAGAAATAAAGATAATCTTTAAAATGTGGACTTTTGTGATCCATAAGCAAGGTATATTTAGGCTTTTTCTCATTTATCATATTACTATTTTATAATTTGGAAACACGCATTTTGCATATATTTTGTAGGATTTATCCCAAAGTATTTCATGTATTTTGATGCTACCATGCACAGTATCATCTGAGATTTCATACACACGTAAATAAAGTCCCGGTCTCCTCTCTCCCAACAGTTAATCACTTGTCAAATTTAATTCTGTTATGTTTCATTGCATCCTAAGAATGCTACGGATTAAAACAAGACAATAAATATGAGACAAAAGAATAAACACTATGAATGTATAGCTTATCTGGCTTGTTTTTAATTTTAGGATCAGGATAATAATTTTTTTCTTTTGATTGTAATTTGAGGCAAATATACCACTTTAATATTATGTCAACATTTAAAAACTGAGGTTATGAGTTTTTGTTTTACCACTGAACTCATTTCTCATTGCTTTGTTACCTAACATTTGGTCTCTGTCTGATAACTTCTGACAATAAGCATTAATAAGTTTTATTAATGCTCTCACTGGCAAAAGAGAAAACTTCTGAAAAGGGAAAAATAAGAAAATGATTATGTGTTTATCACACAACTGATTGGAGTATTTAATATTGTATTTTGTCTGGTTCATGTTATATTTTCATTCTTTTTATGTTAATATTTATATTAAATATCATCAGTATACAGTATTTAATGTCCTAGTTTACTAATAGTAAGTTTACTAAAGATATTTTTACTGAGGAGATAAGACATATCACTGTTGCTAAAATTTAGAGTATGACATTCAAGAAAAAGTGAATTCAGATTAGCTAGTCAAACTCTCAATTTGATAATAATAACATTGCACTTCTTGGGACATTAAGTAAGAATTTGGAGTTAAATATCCTAAAACAAATAATTCCTCTTAGTAAATAGCTAGTGAAAGGAAATGGTGAAGAAGTCTCTATATTGAATAAAAATGACTTTTCTTTGAAGTTGTTGATCATTTATTTTACTATTTGCTGAAATTTATCATTTTGCAGTTTTTTAAATGTAGCATATTCAGTAATTTATATTGTTATACTGTGTATTAATCAGGAAGGCTAATTGTGGAATCCCATAACAGATCATGTTAGAATCATTCCTAGAACTATTGAATTTTTAAGCATATGGCTGGCTTAGAAAGAAAATGATAAAATACAAGAATGCTAACTTCAGAGTCTTGCTGGGTTGCTGCTAAATTTTGAGATTCAAAATTGATTTAAAAAAATCACTAGGTTGTCTTGCTCCTAAAGGGCATAATGCTTACAATATAAAAGTCATTTTCTTTTCTAGAACTCCCATCTAGCAATTATAAAAAGGAAATTCTGCATTTGAGGAGATTTGGGGCCAGACATTCCTTATTTTAGTTGGTTGTAATGATAAAACTGAAAACTGACACAGAACATACTCATTTGTGTATAAAGAACTTATACTCAAAAACTCTTATGGTTTAATTGATTGATCTCATTCTTTCATAACACATTTCCAGTTTATAAGGCATTCCTGTCTGCTTCACCTTCATACTATACCTACCTTCTGATTGTTCCTCATGATTTTAATGATTAGTCAAAGCTACAATGAGTTCTCGCGAGTATTAAAAAAAAAATCTGTGTCCTCTTGCTTCTATTCCTTCCTTCCTTCTATACTTGACCTGTTGCACTTTATTCTATCAGTTTTATTACCTCCACTCCTTACTCTCTCTCTTGAAGAGAGAGGTTTATTTTATTATTTCTCAAATTTTCAATGAATGGAATAGTGCATGTAAAATTGTATGTGCCATCAGTGTTGAAAAGAATAAATGAATTGATTCTGGTAAAGGGTGGCAAAAATAAAAAAAAAAACACAACACATGGAAATGAAAATACTCATCAAACTCTGCCTCCCATTTATACTCTGACAGCAAAGAGCAGATCATAAATTTCACCAATTACAAAAACTAGTTCAAGTTAAGCAATTGCCGTTTGGGATAAGAGATTTAGTAGACATGGCATTGAAAGATAAATGAAACATATAGGATGGGGCAAAAGTAGTTTCACAGTTGTTCATATGGAAAATAATACAATTAAATACACAATAATATAAGAATAGACCATGTTTCACATACTCACAACTCCATACCTAATATTATTCCACCTTGTATTTAAAATATTATAGAATGGCAATAAATCCTTCTTTCTCCTTGGTCACAGCTATATTTTGCATACCTACAGTATTGCCTTTATCATTCATAGTTTTATATTCAAAGACAAAGGAATGGTAATAGTATTTCTGTTTAAAAATAAAGGTCTCAGCGTATCTCATCTGGGATTTCTGGAGAGAATTAAGCAGTAATATCCTTAAACATCCATTGCATATACCAAATTAGACTCCTTCATATACCTCTAGTATAATATTAGTTATGAATCAACCTCAGTAGAATTGAAAAATATTCATTCACTTCATTGTCTCTCTTCCGTGGTTCACATGAGAGACTCCAACTGAGAAAGGCCGGATGGAAGTGGAAAACCCTCAGTTACTTCTACAACTATTGAAGCCTACAGTATCCAGAGTACTGAGAGATCTTTTAAAGAGGTTCAGCACAGGGTATCAGCTTGCAGTTTTAATCAGCATTTTATTGCAGAAAATAAAGCTTGTAGCTACCTTTATTTTCCTTTGATAAACCATTTTTGGAGTCCAGCACTTTGCTTCTACTGAAAGAGCCTAAGTATTTAAACCCCCCATAGACTTGCCTTGAAATTTAAACTTGGAATGAAATTGCTCTCATGCATAAGAATTACACCAATATATATTTTCTTAAACTATATGAAATTTTTATAAATGTGAATAGTGTTCCTTAATTCACTGTTACAAATTTTACCTTTCATGTGTGCTGTTTTTAAACAAGACTCTGGAAAAGGTGAATGCTAGGTTTAAGTTGCTACCAAGATTGGCCCCTGAAATCAGGAATAAAAATTTCACAGCATGTGTTCAATGATTATTTTAAAGTAAGTAAACCAGCTTCCAGTTATTAACTACATAAGTCATAGGGATGTAATGTAGAGCATAGTGACTGCAGTAATAATAATGTATTGAGTATTTGAAAATTTCTGAGTAGATCTTAACAGTTTTCACAAGAAAAAACTTGTAACTATGTATGGTGATGGATAACTATACTTATGCAGTTATTATTTTCTAGTACATACAAATGTCAAATCATTAAGTTGTGCACCTAAAACTGATGTTATATGTCGATTTCATCTCAATTAAAAATGAATAGGTAAATCAGTTACATTCATACTCTTGTTACTTGTGTCAATAAGCATCCTAGATTGAAAGGTTAAAAATTGCATTTATGAGTCTTCTGAAAAAATAATGCAGTTTATTTGGTAACCAGCAAGGAAGAAATCTACAGTATGTTTACTCAATGAAATGCACTCTCCATACACATATGCTTACATTTTCCTTTTCTCAATATTATTTGACTTTCAATAACTACACTATAATTAATAATACATCACAGAACAATTTTATTTGTCCTGTAATGAGTGTACATGGCCAAAAAATAAATCATAAGACTATCTTTTTGAGTATTAATGGACATGAAACATTTTAATGAACACATGCATAACAAACATCTTTAATTCAGAATGCAAGCAGAAAAATATAAGTTAATTAGGCACACAACATATAATTACTGAATAAAATTTCTTCAAATTACCAAAGGTACCAGTAGTCATCTATAAATTACACAATTTCAGACGTTATGTGGTTCCAATATGTCTCACCTAGTATATGACATATAGAAGTTTGACCCAGAAGCCACATCTTCTGTTTGCTCTCCTGCCTGGGTCTGCTTTGTTAAAAAGAAAAAAAAATGTTAGTTCTCTTATCCACTACCAACCCTCATGCTCTTCTCACTTTGAGATACCTCTTCTTTCTGGCCAATAAAGCCCATAAATTTAAAGCTCAAGTTCATATACCAAAGCATTTAGCTAACAACAAAAAAAGAGAGGGCCCAGAGAAAAGCTGAAATTCTACACTCTTTCCTCCTGTCCTTTCAACACTAAGGAGATGGTCTCACCACTCCAATTTAGAAAACAAAACACCCAGAGACCTCAACAATGTGAAAGTAGACTGGACCCAGTACAGTGTCCTGAAGAGCGGTTGGCAGCTGTGAATGGTTTCCCAAGGACAATTAGTCAGTGGCCCGACTCTGGAAATAGCTATAAATTCAAAAAGAAGTGAAGTTAATATTTTTTTTGCTTTGCAAATTTAACTTTTACAGAGTTCAAGAGGATAGAGGATAGCTGTGATTAGAGAGAAAAAAAGTGGAAAGAGTAATGAAAAGCTTATCTAGTGTGTTGGAAAAATATACCATGTTTTGCTGTGTATAATGCACACCTTTTTGCCCAAATTTTTGAGGGAAAAATAAAGATGCATATTATAAATGGATAGTAGTAATTCTGTATCCATATAAATGTTTTAAATTATTTTATTTATGCTTATGTTTGAAAAGTGTAACTCTAGAAAGCAATAACAGTATCTATATGCAAAACAATACCCTGGAATATGATCACTGGTTTTATTTATAAATTAAAAATTGAATTAAAAAGTTAAAACAATTTTTTCCCTAAAATTTGGACCAAAAGTGTGGGTACGCATTATACATGACAAAATACTGTAGATATATTAGAGAAATGTGTTGTCATCAGAACTGATATTGGTTGGTATTGCTAGTAGCAATGAGTTACTGTCTTAAGTCTGTTTTTAATAATTCTGAAGCCTAATAGTGAATTAAAGCCAGAGTACTTACCACATATAATTAATAGAAATGTGTGAAAAAATCAAAATATCTTGCAAATTTGAATTTTACCTTCTCTCTTACTTCATTGGATAAAATAACAGTATACAGAGAACAGTTCTGAAATGCTTTGTTTGCTTGCAAAATGCTAATATTTAGCATAGTCACAAAACATCTCTACTTTGATTTAAAATTAGAAACTACCTAAAATTGTACAGGAGTTAGCTCTTTAGGTGTCAATATGATTGCCATTTCTGTTTCTAAATAGTCTGATCAAACAAACATCATAGGGTGACTATCTTTTTTTGTACCTAAAATATATCTAGTCATTTTTACTATATTAAATATACCTGAGCAATGTGTTTTAACAATAAATAGCTGGATACAAAAAAAGTAGTATTTCAGAACTTGCTTTTATCTAAATCAGAGATGAAACCATATGCCATTTTATATGTTTACTACTGATAAAATTGAGATCTTTTTCCATTCAAAAATTCTTTGTCTTAACTTTGAAAGCCAGGACATGGAAAAGTAAAAACAAAGACAAAAGTAATCCTATTCTTTAGGCCAGTCATTTTCCTTGATATGATGGTTATACTTCAGTCACAGAATAAAATTAATGCTTTGTTCCATATGATTTTCTTATTCATATGAAATTGACTTTTTCCTTGAGATAATACTGAAAATAGGTATACACACACACACATACATACCCCATTTGCTACATATTCCATTGACTCTTTGAACCAAAATATTGCCAAGGTCCTATTGTTTTGATAACAGTTCAAGTGTTAATTATAACAATGTTGTGACACATGAACAATTCCTTTTCTGTGGCTCCCAATTTTTGTTTCCTCCTATTTAAACTTTTTCTTCAACCTTGAGATTCCCTAAAGCGGGGTAACCTCTGAGTCTTACTGACTGTAAGGAGGAGGCTGTTGCACTGTGGTGCTCACCTTGTTGAGGCAAGTACACCACTTATCTTGCTGCCATTTCTCATCTTGCTGTGGTTTTAATGTAGGTGATTATTCGTCAAAATGGTTAGCAACATAGTCAGCAGAATTTTTCTCATGGGGGACTAAATAAATTAATAGCAACAGCAGCCAAATTTTCTTAGAGAAACTAGAAAGCAGTGTACTATAGAGATAGCAGTTTATCACATTCCCTACCTGTGCTGGTGTAAAGCAAAATTGGCTCATCTGTGCAATTTCAGAGTTACTTACAGAGAAGTCCTAGCAGAATATTACAGTCTTGGGGTTTTATACAAGGTTAAAATTGAGAAAACTGGGAATAGAAGCCCTATGAGAGAAAGAATATATAACAGCTGTCGTCAAATTTACAAACTGTCATTTCCTTCAATAAATACTTTTTAAAACATGCCAAGAATGGTGATTGTAAAGCTTCCTTAAAACTAGAGTACATGTATAACTTTCATGACATATACTACTTTATCATGTCAGTCAAGATACTTGTGGATTAACATTAAAGTGGAACATTGTATTGAACCTTGCCCTCATCCAAAGACTTTATAGACAGCTTCTAGAATCTGGAAAAAGCATGGAAACGATTTGCCCCTGGAAACCTTCAGAAAGAAACTCAGCCCTGCTAACACCTTAATTTTAGGCCACTGAGTCCCATCCCAGACTTCTGAACTGCACAGCTGGAAGTTAATATATCTGTTGTGTTTTAACCAGCTATTTTGTGATAATTTATCACAGCATTGAGAAAAAGGTGACTTTCAATCCTCTTCCTTTGTTTTTTTAAACTAATGATATCTTAGAACTAAAGAAAATAGATACATTATAATTTTATTCAAAAATGAATTCATTAGATATATATAAAGGTCAGTATTTTTAAAAATTTTGGTATCACATTAATAATCATCTTTCTTTTAAAAATTGTTCATTGAATAATACCATGTCATTATTTCTAAGAATTTATAAAGTTAATCTGATTCTCAAGATGCCAGGAATTTCATCTGAACAGATGATAATTTTTCAATTTATATTAATACTTACACACCTAGACAGGTTTTCTTTTTAAGAGAATGAGCAGAGTGGCACTTTATTATCTAATATTTCAGAGGTTGATGCATTTGAGGCAGAAATAATTAATACTAGTTAATGATGACATATTTACCTTGTTTCTGCTTCTTATGAGAGTGCCCCAGAGTTTTCAGAATGATGCATGGTGTTCAGACTTAGTTCTTTAGTATTTTCTTTCTAAGTAGTATTTTAAATTGCTTTAGTTATATTTCCATAATCCATTAATGTGATAATATAGACATTATATTTCAAAATGGCAATCAGATAGATTATACTGTTTGATAATTTTTTTTTAAATTTCCTAAATTCAAATAATTTTTATCATCTGTTTTAATAACTGCTGAATTCAAACCACAGCAAAAATTACACCTAGACTATGAGACAAATATCACCACAATCATCAGAAAGTTGAGCTGTATGGAAATCAGACAACTAAGGAATTAAGGCAGCCACATTCATCCAGATGGGTAGGAGGGGTAAAGAAGCAGAGATGTGTGGAGAGACATGGAGACAGGGAATGGGCAGTCCCACACCCATGTGTGGTGCATAAAAATCACAAGGGATACCTTGGGAGCGAGGCATCCCAGCCCGACACCAGACCACCTAGCCCAGGGTTCTAGTGCCAGGAAGGTAAGTCCCCATAACTTCTGTCTATAGAAACCAGTGGGGTTGGGGCAGTGGAAGAAACTGCAGGATTCTCAGGAGTCTCCCCTTAAAGGCTTTCAGTGGACTTAGGGCTTTTGTAGACTCACTGTCTCTGGGCTCCAGCACCAGGGAAACAACTGGAAGGTCACCAGTGGAATATGGGGAGAAACTGAAGGATATGGCATCAGGGTTAGTTCCAGGAGACAGCTTCCTCCCAGACAAAGCTGCAGAGGCCAGGCAGCAACATTGGGCCTTCTCTGAGCCCTCCCCCATGCAAAGCCTTGGCAGTTACCCAATGCTCCACCCCATCCAAAATGCCAGTGCACTTTTCTAAAATAGGCCACGCTTCTAAGACAGAGAGTCAAAGCAGTCTACCTAATACACAGAAACAGACTCAGGGAGGCTGTCAAAATGAGGAGACAAAGAAATATGGTCCAAATGAAAGAACAGAACAAAACTCCAAAGAAAGAACTAAATGAAATGAAGATAAGGAACCTATCAGATACAGAGTTCAAAGCATTGGTTATCAGGATGCTCAAGGAACTCACTGGATCCTTCAACAGCATAAAAAAGACCCAGGCAGAAATGAAGGTTACACTAAGTAAAATAAAGAAAAATTTACAGGAGACCAGCAGTGGAGTGGATGAAGCCTAGAATCAAATCAATCATTTGTAAAGTAAGGAAGGAAAAAAAAAAACAAGCAATCAGAACAAGAAGAAAAAAAGAATTAAAAAAAAACCAAACAAAAATAGTGTAAGCAGCCTCTGGGACAACTTCAAGTATTCTGACATTCTAATCATAAGGGTGCAGGAAAAAGTTAATCTTTGGTCTCAAGGAATCATATTGTAAACTGAGCATTTTTTCATCTTATTATTATTTTTCTTTGAAGGATGAAATTCTCATTGAAAAGAAGTGTTTTTCCCAAATGTAAAATAAGTATCTTCTTGATCCCCTGCCCTCTCCACCTGGATTCTATTATTGTTCTTTAGCATCCTTGGCCACAGGCCCGCTGTCTTCAACCTTTCTTTTCCTCATGAAAGGTTGAAAATCGCTGCCATAGGCTGATTGTCAGATAACAACAGATTCGGTCGCTTAGACAGTGCTTAAAAAGAACTTGAACTGGAATAATTTAATAGTTAAGCCAGGAAACAAGCTTTTACTTTTTACAATGATTCTATTTTCACTCTTAATTCTGACCATATTGAACGGTTTGCCATTTTCATGAAGAATAAGGTCTTTAGAAATTCTGTATCTTTGCACTTACTTTTTCTGTCTCTAAAAGTGTTCTTTCCATCTTACAGCAATCTGTTAACTCCCACTCATCATTTAAAGGTAATTTTAAGCATTACTTTTTGCTGGAATTGTTCTGTGATGTCTTCATCTGAACCAGGTGACTCTAATCTCAAATCCCATGGCAACCCTTGTGCATTTCTGTCACGCACTGTATGTAAAGGCATTTATTGTGTATATCTTCCAATAGACCTAAATCATTTGGTTTACTAAATTATTTGAGCTTCTTAATAAGAGATTTTTTTTTGCTTTAAAAATACTAAAAAGAAATTGCATGGCCACTTTTACATTGAACTTCAGCAGTTTCATGAATTCTCCAAAACACATTTGTATACTGCCTTACATTCCATGCACCTTGCTGAGCATTCCAAGTGGGCTGCTTATTGTTACAGGGCACCCTGCAGGCATGCCCTCTAACAAAATGATATATTTAGCTGTGAAAACAGAGAGAGAGAAAGAGAGAGAGAGAGAGGGAGAGAGAGAGAGAGAGGGAGAGAGAGAGAGAGAGAGATGCCTTACAGACATGTAGCTCTGGGTGACATTCAGAGAAATATCCTTTGGATCACAGATACAGTCAACTTCTTTGTGACTTTTCTTTTGCTTTTTATAGACATCTAGCTTTTTTGATACCTAAATAGAACTTGGCATCAGTGAATTATTGCCTCCTAGAGAGAGGAAGTAGAGCCTGCCTGTGGGTCAACTCAGATAATTTTCTAAGTCTCTTGCTAATGTTCTGAAACAAGGACCCCCATGATGGTACAGGGATACCTGCAATAGGCTGTCTTACTACCTGTTTTCATCTTGCCTATAGTCTGGTTCATGGTCGTCTAGTCAAAGCATGTTCTTAGAGAATGTCCAGTGTCTTTGTAGTTCACTCTGCTTATTTCCCTTAAATTGCAAGTTGAAAAGTTTGATCCCTTATTCTTAAAAATTCCTCCATATGTTCTGAAGCTCTATGTCACTCAGTTTGATTTTACATAAAATTTAAATAATATCTAATTATCAAGGTTACTGTACAGTTTAGAAATAAAATATGTGAAGTATATTTACTGAACAGAAAATTGTTATGGTAGTTACTATTGTAATTAGAAGCATTTATTCATTAATCCATTTCATCAGCATTTATATGAGCATCACCTATGCATTGTGCACTGTGTTAGATGGAGATCTCATGTATGGTGACATTTACATGCATAACCATTTCTGGCATGATCATGTAAATCATGACCTTCTTCCCTATAGGTATACTTTGTTAGTGATACAAATGAGATTCTGAAACAACTTAATCATCCCAGGAGGTTCTATGGTTTTAATTTCAAGTCCTATAAAGAGAATGGTTTATATTTCAAATAGGGGAATTTCAGACAAATTATTATTGTACCAACACTGACCCCTTGAGTAGTAGGAGATCCTGTGGCGCTTGGGTATCATTAATAAATAATGGAGCGATGGTTTGTTTTCACTCTCTATTTAATCCCAGTATGTGTCACAGTCTATAGTGTATAAGTGGTGTTGATTAAATATTTTTGATTTAATAAGGAATAAATGAACACATGGCAATATTAATGTTCACATTTGTTACTTAAATTGTGAACATTACTTTAGTAATATGGAAATTTTATGGTCATACAGTCTCAGTATCTAGGTACTAGATCTATGAGAAACCAAAAAGAAAACACAGAAAAAATTAATCTAAAAATTATAATCTAAAATTGAATACTGCCACAGATTTGGCTATCTCTCTTACTACCACCAGAACAAAACATATATATCAATATAAAATATATAGATAATAGATACATAGATGTAGTGTGTGTGTATATATGTATATATATACATATACATATAAACACTAGTATATTTATTCAATTCATGTTGTGCCTGTACAGTTTTCATTCATTAAGTGTCACCCACACATCAAATATCTTTGTAAAAAATGTATTTTCAGTAAATATTTTTACTAGTTCTCTTAAAATGACAATATTTATCAAGGCTTTCCCATGATCCAGGTATTGTTGCACGTGCTCCAACTCAGTTCTTATCTCAGTTTTACAGGTAGACTGTTATTCTCCTCATTTGTCAGAAGATGAAAATGAGTTGGGGGAGGGCGATTCCTGTGCTTTAGTTCTACTGTTCAAGGTGTGGAACCTGGATTTAGACCAGACCCTTTGGGCCCATGTTCTGAAACACTACCCATTCAGCCTTTCTGCGTTCACGTGAGATGAGCTTTGTGTTTAACAATATGCTGGACATTCGTAAGGGTATCTCACATCATACTTACTACTTGCCTTTGAGTCAGTCTCTATGTTTAGTCTTGTTTTACAGAAAACTAAAACTAAAATGGGTTCACTAGTATTTGTAGTCACAGAAATAAAATGTATAGGACTAAATACTAAATATCATGCCTTGTGAACAGTGAATCCATACGCAGACTTTTTGCATTATAGCAGTCATCTGACTAACAAATGTTATGTGGGGGGCACTCACAGGAAGGACCTCATTCTCTACTGCCACAAATTTACAAATTAATATTAAAAAAATGCAGGTGTTGAGGTACTTTTTAGAGGGACACATTTTTTCTACTTATTTTTCATCTTCAGTATGATCCTAGTAATTTAAATCTAGACACTCACTCTTAGCAAATAATGTGATAAAATGAAAGCTACTTTAATTTTAAAGTTTACACTAAGATTTTCAAAAAAGGCACTTTGTTTAGTTGCATGCATTACTGAGAGTTCCCTTTCTATATGCATTATATGGAATTCAAGTCTCAGACTCCACCGGAACGTCTTAAGTGTGCGGCAGCACAGCAGCGTCCCTTATTGTGAAGCTGGAACATTGTTAAACACCTGCCCCAGAAGTTGCCTGGATACGACACTTGTCGCATGTTAAGCATCCATGTTAAGGCACTGTAAGTGGGACTGCTTTTTTTTCCCTCTTAGAATAAAGAACTTTGCACCATGCTTATGGAAGAAGTTTTTGATTGTTTACTCAGATTTTTGCTCTGAGTATTGTTTTGGAATTTTATTTTTGAATTTGTTTATCCAAATGCTGAACCTGATAGAGACTTATAAGCAAGTGTAATTTGCATTCTTGAGATCAGTATTTTATATTGATATTTATCTTTATAGAAGAAAATAATCTGGATATTAAAAACTGAGGAAAATTATTAGAGAAGCTACAAAGGAAGACTCCTGCAAAATGTGCAGAAAACGGTCTCAACTTGTTCTCATTTCACTCAGACATTTAACATTGATCTTCACATATCACTCTTGCTCCTGAATCTTATGCTTTTCACCTTCAAGATGGGGATAATAATTCTTCACTCTGTGCTTCACAAGATTTATTTGTTAGACTCAAAACACATGACATGTTAGAAAGTATTTATAAGTCTTACAAGTGGAAAATATTTTTGTTTATGTAGTGAGAGTCATATATTCATTCATAAAATTAGATGGTTAGGTTTCCTGTAACCATGATCAACTGCTTTGCAAAATGTTGCTCTTCAGTAATAAAATAAAACAAGATGATTGGACACAGATGAATCAGTGTTACCCAATCCTATAAATGGAGGAAATTAAAGTGCTTATTCAGCCACAGAGATTTAGCAGTGTAACTTTTTTGGCATGAGGGGCAACCATATATGGATTCTCCACGCACTGTCTAGCATTAGAAATTTCTCCAAAA
Organism: Phyllostomus discolor; assembly: GCF_004126475.2. Lineage (NCBI taxonomy): Eukaryota > Metazoa > Chordata > Mammalia > Chiroptera > Phyllostomidae > Phyllostomus > Phyllostomus discolor. Next base: position 16,988,885 of record NC_040903.2, read on the forward strand.
ATATCAGTTCTTATTGCTATGTGCCAAATGAATCAATAAGAATCAATAAGTGATAGTTTGACCTTTTACTTTGCACTAATTCAATTAATGCCCCAAACAAATGTACATGACTGTTGAGCCATTTTTATAGCTCAAGGAAGTGAGGAGCAGAGTGCAGCAAATTGCACATAAGCACCCACAACTTACTGGCATAAAACAACTGTCATTTTTTTCTCTCTCTTGGTTTTGAAGGTCATGAATATCAGATGGGACCAGATGGTATATCTGATGTTCCATGCTCCATAAACTGAGTGACTGGGTAGTATTTACCTGGTAGCTGGTCTGGCCTGGAGGCGTCGAGATGGTGTCACTTATAGGATTGGTGCCTGGCAGGAACAACTAAAAGACAGAGCTCAGATGGGCTCCCCATCTATCCATGTAGCTTTATATTTTTTCCACATGGTCTTTGCAGCAGAAAGTACAGATCCCAAAAATGGTGGCTTAGAGCTCCAAGAGGGTAGGACAAAGTCACCTAGAGCCTGGATCTGGGGCAGCATCATTGCCACTGTGCTCCGTTGGTCAAAGGGGTCACACAGTCCTTATTTTTTCAATTGTTCTTCAGTTACAATCATCCTGAATTTCCCCCGTTGATCTCCCGTTCAGTTCATCTACCCCGCCTCTCTCTCAGTCAAACCCCACCCTGTTGTCCCTGGGTCCTTTATGCATTTTCAAAGGGTAAAACACTTTCCAACTTTTAAAGAGATGGGGGGGAATCTTACACTTTAATGAAGAATTCACAGCCAAATTTAATCTACTGCAATGTTCAAGTCATTTTGGTAAGTATATTATTTTTCCCGAGCAGATGTTTTATGTATTTAGTGAAAAATCCTTTCATTACTTCATCTGGAGGATTCTATTCCTTGATCCATCAGACTAACAGCTTTTGTTTTTTGTGCCGTTTCAAGCATATGTTCGTGCACTGGCCAAAAAACATACTCTGGTTTTCTCACAAACAAGCCTTCAATAAAAACATGAAGTGATCATTCAGTTTCATCAGCCAAATTTTATTGCCTTAGATTTAATTGGTTGGTAAGACAAAGATTTCTAGGTCAAGTATTCCTTCCTAAGGTCACACATAGATAGGATGGTTTTTCCATGATGCTTAAAATAATATATTAAAAATCTAACCATTTTTTAAACATTAAAATCACTTTACAAGGTTCGTACAATTTTCAAACTGCTCTCAAAGTTTTTGTTTTTATTGTTTGACATTTTATTTTCTTTTTTAAGAATCCGAGAGCATTACCATAGAGGATTTCTAGATAAGTTTTTATTGATTCAATTTTAAAACATAACATTTTGCTTTTAACTAGTCTTTATCCCACAAATAGTTTTTAAAACAAAATTCAGAGCCTCACCACCAGTAGTTAGCTCTGTGTTATGTGCTTCTGTGAAAATGAGGATACTAAAATGTATTCCCTTTTTTACAATATTAAACCTTCAACCATAATGCAACCTGGAATTTCCAAAGTACGAACCTTAAAGACTTTCTAATTTCATTGTTCTTTCATATCTTTCATCACCAGAAAACAATGCAAACTCATATATGACAAATTGTATATAACCCTTTGCTCAGCTTGAGTTGAGCAGTGGAATATAACTTCCAAGTATGGGTTAGCAAGTGTGTAGCTCAATGGAACCTGAGGAACCTTTTCAGAGCGTCACTCTGGAGACACTTTTGTACAACTCCTCCAGGCGCGAGAGATGAATACTGCTTTGAGAATTGCTCCGTGGTCCTTTGGGACTCTGTTTCTGGAGACTGATATTTCTCCCAAACTTATATCTTCCTCAGTAGTTGTATCACCAAGGGGACATTATGCAAAACCATACCCACAGAGTATTTGGAGGTTCCCTTTCCTTCCTGAAATAAACAAGAGCATGTTTATGTACTCAGTAGCTCTGCTGTCCCAGGCGTGATGTCTTTATTTCTGTCTGTGATGATCAAGTACCATGAAAGTTCAGTTGCTCTGAGACTTGTGGCAGGTTACTCTGCTTAGCCAATGTACAATTTTATTTTAGTTTCATTAACCAAGGATGGTAATAATAGTATCCAACTCATAGAGCTGATATAAAATTCAACTAAGGCAGTTCATGTACAATTCTTAGCGCAATACCTGCTATCTTATAAATGTTTACTATATTTTGAATAACATAATTAATATCTTAAAGGTCTTCCTCTTTTTAGTATGTCACATTCCTTATATCAACAAATTCTACCACTATATTATCTCTCACAATTCTCTCTTCCTTTCCTTTCTCATTTATGGAGAATTTATACTAATTATTGCAAAGGCCATCTATTTTCCCTAACTCTTAACTTCCCTCTAATTAAGACTTCATGCTTCGTTCAAGTCTGCTTTCTAAAATGATGATCTGGCACATTTCTCACAAAAATTACAAATGTTTTAATAATGTCCCCTTTCCTTCTGGGTTATATGTATTACTTGCCTAGTGTTGCTGCAAATTTTCACAAGCTGAGCAGCTTGGAACAACACATTTAATTTTTTATAGTTCTGGAATTCAGAAATCTAAAAGCAATCTGGTAACAGATCCCTGTTCCTTTCAGAGACTTCAAGGACAAGTCCATTTCCTTGTCTTACAGATTCTAGAGGCTTCTCACACTTTGGGCTCTTGGTTCCCTCAAAGCATCACTCTGATCTCTTGCTCCTGTAGCCACATTTCCTACTACTGACTCGGATTCTCCTGTTTCCCTCTTAGAAGGACCCTTGTGATCACAGTTATTATAATTGACAATATAAGTTACTATATTAATACTATATATCTTGTTCATATAGGATGATCTTCCTTTCTCAAAGTACTTAATCATATCCACAAAGTTCTTTTTACCACTTGAGGTAGCATAGATTTTGGAAATTAGGGTGCAGGTATCTTTGTGTGGCCATTATACAACCTACCATGGCATACATTCAAATCCTTAGCATATTGCTAAGGTCCTTCATCATCTGGTCTCAAACTGCCTTTCACTGCTCTCCTGCCGTCCTGAATATTCTAACTGTATCCTGTGACTTTTACATACATGGCTACGCATTGGACTGTCAGTACAACATTCACTTTCAGTCTATGTGCATTTTCTCGTGTTCTTCTCTCCTCATAAAATGCCTTTTCTATGTATTTTGTACAAAACCCAGATAGAATTTTTGAGGTCTTCTGTGTTTCCACAATGAACTCATATTTGCATTATCATAGAACATATCATGCTGTACCTTAATGAATTATATATTTGTCTACTTTGTAGACTGTGAACAACTTGAAAACTGGATACTTTTTAAAATTTTTTACTCTTATTTTCACAGTAAACACACAAACTGGTAAAAAATGTTTATATTAACAAACCCACCTGCCATACCTTGTTTAAAAATTTAGATAAGTGATGACAGTTCCATAGGCCACAGTTAATTGATTCATTACTTTTTATATGAGATAGGGCTCTTTGTTACCCAAAAAGTAGAAAGCTCCTATAACTGGTTTGTCAAGACAATCAATATAATAAAGAATGTTAGGAAGCTCACAGAATCTCCCAAAAGATAGAGAAATAGGCCTGAGGGCCATCCAGGCAGGAATAATGGCCAAATCATACCATTAGATGGCTCCTGTGGGGCCCAGTGAGACACCGTCGCTGCAAGACACCAGAAATCATGCACTGAAATGTTACCACCAGGACCGTGGCCTTTAAAACACAGACTCTTCCTGTCCCCTTTGTTAGGAAGGTGCTGGAGGGGCTGGTTCCTCCAATGTGCACGTCTGACAAGCATGGCGAACCTTGGACACAACACGCCTGTATGCCAGCCCCACAGAGGTTGGAAGAGCTCTTTCTGACTATATTTCTAGATAAATAAATTCTTTAGGTGAGAAACACCTCCAACTTGAAAATATTCAAAGGTGTTAAGTAATTAAAGAGTTTGGTCATTTTAACTATGCCTTTTACAGAAATAATATAGAACTAGTTAAGTCTTTTTTATAAATTTGCTTTAGGGACAAAAATTGGAAAATAAAACTATAACTTATGAAATAATTACATTTTTCATTTGAAGGGGCAACAGATATCCAAAGAAACATTTATATTCTTTGTTTGGTGAAAATAAAATATTCACTTTTATGTAGTATCCAGTCAGCTGGGTAATGCTATGAGATACTCAGTAAAAATATTGAACAGTGACTCATTTGCACTAAAAGGTAAAAGTTGTTTAGTGTAATAATGTATAGTTCATTAGATTAGTAATAGAATTGTGACCCATTCTCCCTTAGATTGCCAATCAAAATCCATCACTATGCTTTAGAGATGAAAGCAACTCTCTTTTTGACCAGGTTCACTATTTAGTCCTGTCTGAACAGAAATAACTTCCTTTTTAAATGGTTAAAAGTCAGTGGTGGCATAGGATTAAAACATTGGCATTGGAGTCTAATTTTGTATGCTGTGAGCTACTGACTAGTTAAAAAAAAATCAAAATTATCTTGCCTCTATATATGTTGCCATAGATAGAATTCAAGGCTTAGGTTAAATCTCTCATGCCTCTGGTAGATTTAATACTCTGTAAGTAATTAGAAAGATAAATTTCCAAGCATATATATATAATATATATATAATATATATATATATATTATAGTATATATACTATAATATATATATAGTATATATACTATAATATATATATAGTATATATCACATCTGATTTACTGTGAATGAAATGTAAATTTTACATGAGATATTTCCTATTTCTGGCATCGGTAAACTGTTCCCTTTGTGTTTCTAGAATATGCAGTTATAGGGTACAAACAAAGGTTTGGTTCTTTATCACAATTTTTTTGACTTTATGTAAGAAACTGATTTCTCCACTGCTGAGTGCCCTCTTTTGTGAAGTGGACATAATTGTGTTGCTTTCTTTATAGCACAAGTTTCTGGTGAAAATCAAATAAATAATACAAAAAGGAGTTATTTAGAACTTAAAATTCTCTATTCTTACAAGGATCTTTTCTGTGCATATTACCCACATAGCTCAGCTAATGCAGAACCTCAAAGTCAAACATGCCCTTGATAATTTAAGAACCTGTCCTGCAAAAGCCAAAAGATGAGGGTACCTGTTACAGATATTCCCCAAACACTTTTGGCTGACAGAGGTGTGAGAAAAAGGAATGTGGGAAAAACTGTTAGTGGAATTTGTGGGTTTTTTTTTTTTTTTTCAATTTGACCTTTTACAATATATACATGTAGTGATATAGCAAGACACAAAATTTTAAAAAAACTTATAATTAACACATACAGATATGTATGAGTATGTATATACATATACAGAGTGGGGAAAAAGTAGGTTTACAATGGTGAGTATGCAAAAACTCTGTTTTTAAATATTTTATTGCTTATGCTATTACAGTTGTCCCAATTTTTCTCCCCCCCCCATCAAGCCTGCCCCCACTCCCATAGTCCTCACACCACTATCCATGTCCATGGGTCCTTCATATATGTTCTTTGACAAATCCCTTCCTTCAATTAGTCCCCGCTTCCCTCCTCCACTCTTACAGCTGTCAGTCTGTTCCATGATTCCACGCCTCTGGTTCTATTTTGCTCGTTAGTTTATTTTGTTCATTAGGATCCTCTTATAAGTGAGATCATATGGTATTTGTCTTTCAAATACACTAGATCAAGTTGATTTAATTGACATCTACAGAACATTTCACCCCAAAGAAGCAAAATATGCATTCTTCTCAAGTGCACATGGATCATTCTCAAAGGCAGACCACATAGTAGGACACAAAATAAGCCTTAAAATTCAAGATCATAGCAAGCATTTTTTCAAATCACAGTGGATTGAAACTAGAAATCAACCTAAAGAAAAAAAAAAAAACATTCCAATACATGGAGACTAAATAATGTGTTGTTACATAATGAATGGGTGAAAAATGAAATCAAGGAGGACATCAAAAAGTACCTGTAAACAAATGACAGTGAACACACAACAACCTAAAACTTATGGGACACAGCCAATGCAGTCCTGAGAGGGAAGTTTGTGGCAGTACAGTCCTATTTAAAGAAGACAGAAATATCGCAAATAAACAACCTAACCTTAAACCTAAAAGAACTATAAAAACAAAATGAATGAAGCCCAGAGCAAGTAGAAGGAAGGAAATAATCAAGATAAGAGCAGAAATAAATGACACAGAGACTGAAAAAAAAATTCAAAGAATAAATGAATCCAGGAGCTGGTTCTTTGTAGATATAAACAAAATTGATGAATCTTTAACTAGATTTATCAAGAAAAAGGGAGAGAGGGCCCAAATAAATGAAATCAGAACAAAAGAGAAGATGTAACAATCGATACCACAGAAATACAAAGGATTGTAAGAAATTGCTATGAACAAAGATATGCCAAAAAAACTGGACAACCTGGATGAAATGGGTAAATTTCTAGAAACATATGATCTTCCAAAACTGAATCAGGAAGAAGCAGAAAACCTGAATAGGCTGATACAAATAGTGGAATTGCAGCAGTAATCAGAAAACCCCAGGCTCACAAAAGTGCTGGACCATAGATATCACAGATGAGTTTACCAGTCACTGAAAGAACTAACCCCTGTCCTTCTCAAACTATTCCAAAAAATTCAAGAAGAGGAAAGACTTCCAAACTCTTTTTATGAGGCTGGTATTATCCTAATTCCAAAACCAGGTAAAGACACAACAAAGAAAGAAAATGACAGGCCAATATCTCTGATGAGCATAGATGTTAAAACCTCAGAAAACCGGATCCAGCAGTAGATCAAAAAGAACATACACCATGACAAACTGGGATTTATTCTAGGGATGCAAGAGTGGTATGATATTTGAAAATCAATAAATGTGATGCACCACATAAACAAAATGAAAGACAAAAACCACATGATCACATCAATACATGCAGAAAAAACATTTGATAAAATCCAGTGCCCTTTTTGATAAAAACACTCAGCAAGCATACATCGACATAATAACCATATATGAAAAAATTACTGCCAACATCATAGTCAATGGGCAAAAGCTGAAAGCATTTCCTTTAAGGTCAGGAACAAGGCAGGGGTGTCTGCTTTTACCACTCTTATACAAAATAGTACTGGAAGTCCTAACCACAGTGATCAGACAAGAAGAAATAAAAAGCACCTGAATACAATCCATCATCTGTATATTGTATTGTGTGTTCACCACCCCAAGTCCCTTTTCATCACCATTATAGAATTGTACACCTGAAACCTATATAATTTTATTAACCCATATCACCCCATACATTCAATAAAAAAGATACCTAAAAATATTTTGAACTGAATCAGTCGATTGTATTTGTGTGGGGATGTGGCAAAAGGAAGTTATTCTAATATGACTTCTAAACCTTGTGGGTTTGCTTCTTGGGTGTTTTTATTTATTTTTTGTTAGTGAGAAAGAAAGATGTGGAAAGAAACTGTCAAAGAAACAGTGTTTTTATTATTTTCATTTTTTAAATATGTATAGATTTTTAAGTGTGGTCAAGGTGTTCTATCCAAGACTATGAGTCTCCATTCCAGGTTGGAGACATAAATGTGGTCAATGATTGATAGATGAGTGGTACAGATAATTTTTGTGATAGTGCTACAAAAAATAAGAAGACAGGTTACTGGACTCAGGGTTCAGCTCCTAAGACTCTCTGGAAGCTCTGAGTGAGTTAGGTTCCTCATTCTGTGCATGGAGTGTAGGGCTGACTTCCACATGCCGGCATCAAAATGTTGCCTTCCAACATTAGCTCAAGTTTTTGCATTCCTTCTAAAAAAAAAAACCCTATCTTAGATTTCGCTTAATATTCTTTCCAGATTAGCAGTTAAGTGAATACAAGCAAATCTACCTTTTTCCAGAATGTAGAGTTCAGCTTCAAGTAGTAAATTCATTTATATTTAAAATTAGGTTAGCTCTCTAGCTGACTGCCATATTTTGTAAATGTTTTAAATTTTTTACTAAGTAAAAAACTCTTCTGATTTTTTTAATTCTCCTACAGAGAAAAAGGATGAATAATTATTAAATGTGAGATAGATGATCACACTTCATGTGCAAATAGTTTCTGATATGAAATACTATTTTATTCAGGATATTTATAATTTTTATGACATTGAAATGAAATTATAATTTATAATATTTATGAAATTAAATAAAATATGACCAGTTTATTACAGTGGGATTTAAAGATCTTACTTTGGAAATGTGAAAACCCATGCTAAAATTCCAATTTTGCTATTTGCTTCTTATGTGATCCTTTGGGTAATATTCCTAATTACTTCAAAACTCATTTTTTCTCACTAAAAATGGTGACATTGAGGGGATACTGTATATATTAAATGAGGTAATGTGATTGACACACTTAAAACTGCTTACCAAAGTCTTAATAAATAGTAAACTTTATTATTGTTGTGTTTTCCTAAGAGGCTTATTTCATATATTATGGGCATCTAAAATTAATTTAATTTTAGGCATATGAGTAAGGACTATTAGACTGATACCACTGTGGCAATACAAGAATCTTCATCTATTTCATTCATTGTTGTAACTTAGTACCTAGTAACATTCAATACAATTATTTCTTAATTAATGTTGAATGGATAAAGTTAATTTCTACTTGGCCATTCATTTAATTATGCTATAAATGCTACTTTCTATGATAAAGATGTCTTGAAAAAGGTATATAATTTCAATAGCCAAAATATTTGGAGGAGTCCATTTCCCAACAGGAAGTATCCATATTAAATTTTAATTTTAAGTTAAGCTCAAACATAAAAAAAATCAGAATAATAATGCATACTTTTTGGTTTCCAGAAACACTTTTGTTCCCAGTCCTCAAATTGATGTTTAGGTATAACACAGAAATGACTGAGTATTCCCAACAAAATGAAAGCTTTAATAATATCATGGAATAATTTTTAGTTTTTTAGATTTTGTCCTACAATAAAAGACTCAACAGAAAATCTTGATAGTTTTAAGTGTGACTCCAATAAAATTAATGTCTTTCTTCTCTGAACTGTTATTTTTCTTTAATTAGATTATTTCCCTAAGCATTTTATGTGCCATAAACTCTAGCTTTATGTTTATTTAGGCACATAACATGTTTCCTGAGAAACTTAAAATTTCCCTACCATGGGGATTCCAGTAAAGGAGTCTTGTTTATGAAAGAATACAGACACTCGCCCTGGCTGGTGTGGTGCAGTGGGTTGGGGTGCCAGCCTCCGCTGGAACCAAAGGGTCATGGGTTCTATTCCCCTTCGACACATGCCTGACTGTAAGGGGTGAGTGAGAGGCAACTACACATTGATGTTTCCTTCTCTCTTTCTCCTTCCCTTCCCCTCTCTCTAAAAATAAATACATAAAGTATGTTTTGAAAAGAATACTAACAATAAAATGATCATTGTGTTATGTCTTTTATTTGTATATTCTTAATCCCCAGAAAAAAGTAAGTTAGCATAAAAGACATAGTGATTCCATCACTTTGGAGCCTAGGGGGGAGGTGATCATGGAGAGGTCATTTAACATTTCTAAACTTCAGATTGCAATCTGTAACATAGGGATAAAAGTAGTATATACACCATAAAATGTAGGGAGATTACATAAATTAAGGAAGAAAAAGTGTTTAAAAGAGGGCCTAGAACAGATTGATCATCAATATTTTTGTTAGTACTATTCTTTCTACCAATACACTTTAGAAATTACAAAGAAGATTGTATCTCACTAAAGAAATGCATTTCTGATCAGTAGGGTTATCACTGAGGGAAATGGAAAAAGTAAAACCCAGAAGGAAGGGAAAAACATGAAGAAATCATTGCGTTCCAATCACACTGAGGTCACATTTGTCAACAGAATATACGGAGGATGGTGTGAGAGGGATTCTGTTACTTTTTACTTGATTCCTAGACATATAATTTAAAAAGGCCATGAGCAAATGAGACATATGTCCTTGGGTTAAGAATCACAACCAAAACAGACCTGGTTATTTGTAAGATTTCTAATTGTTCCCAGACTTCCTGTACTCATCTGAAAAAAAAAATAACATTTGGGTTATTAAGCAAATTAAATGACTAAATGTAAAAATTGGTTCTTAATAAGTTACTTCATTTTATTCTTTTCTTATCCCTTTTCCTTTCTATAAGCAGGATTATTCATCCACACTCACCCATTTGTTTCCCTATCCCTGTCTGTAGGATCAGATCAGACTTTGATAGTTAAGGAGAGATGACCAGTGTATTTTAACTAGTTATTTTAATCTTTGCAGTGTACTGGTCTGGAACCTACCCTAGAATAGTTACAAAACAAGGAACCTGTAACCTATCATATTTTTTAATCTTTACATTTATTTATAATTTAAGTGTATTATTATTGAACTATATTTGATAAAATTATAAGAATCTTAAAAGTGTACAACATGATTTGATATACGTATTGACTGTAAAAGGGTTCCCCACAGTGAGTGGTTAATACATCCATCACCTCACATAATTCCTTTTTGGGGGGGGGATGCGGACCATTAGGTTTTAATCGCTTAGAAAATTTCAATTATACAATACAGTGCTATCAACTATAGTCAGCATATTGCGCATCAGATCTTCAAACCTGATTCATCTTAAAACTAAAGGTTTAGACCCTTTTCCTAACTTCTCTGTGTTTTCCCCACCCATAACCCATAGCAACTCCTCTACTCTCTATTTTCTGTTTGACTTCAACTTTTCTTTTTTTTTTACATTCTACATAGGAGTGATATCATGTAGATTTTGTCTTTCTCTCTCTGGCTTATTTCACTCAGATTAATGTTGTTTGGGTCTATTCACGTTGTTGCAAAAGCAGGATTTACTTCTTTCTTAATGCTAAATGATATTTTATTGTATATGTATATGTGTATATATAAAATCACATTTTTTAATTCATTCATCCATTGGCAGACACTTAGGTGGTTTGCACACTTTAGCTCTTGAGAATACAGCTACAGTGAATATAAGAGTGTAGACATGTCTTCAAGGTAAAGGTTTCATTTTATTGAATATATACCTACAGAAGAGGGATTGCTGGATCGTGTGATAGATCTATTTTTTTGTGTGCTAGAAATGTGAACTAAAATTCAAATTTTAACAATCAGAAAATGTATAAAATATCATTTATATCCACTAGATGAGCAAAAGTTTATAATATAATATTGATAAGATCAAGGATAAGCAAGTGTTTAAATATCTCTTAAACACTGTTGACAGCAGTATAAATTGGTACAACTTGTTATTGGAAAATAACTTGGTACTACCTTTTAAAGATGAAATTTTTAATATATTCAATGTTCCAGCAATTGTACCACCAGTCATATATTTTCAGAAACTTTGTACATGCATCAGAAGGCGTGCACAAAGTTGTTCCCAGCAGCACCATTTCTAACCACAAAAATCTACAAGCAAGTCCAATGACCAATGCCAGGAAAATGAATAAATTATTTGCCATATACATGGTGAGGCAAAAGTAGGGTTAGATTATATTTTGAATTTCTTGAGGAACCTCCCTTCTGTTTTCCATAATAGCTTGCCCCAATATGCACTCTCACCTACATTGTAAAATGGTTCCATTATCTCCAAACTCTTGCTAGCGTTTGTTATCTCTTGTTTTGTTTTTTGTGGGTTTTTTTGATAATGGACATCCTAACAGGTAGGAGGTGACATCTCTTTATATTTTAAACTACTAAACATATACTGGATCCAATCTAATACTAAAGCTTACACAACCTTAGCAAAACTTGCTTTAGATCCTTACTTCTACCTACACATAGTTTAAAAAATGGCAGACAGCAATGTGAAAAATCACTTTCAAACCTCTTAACTTGTTCAAAATAACGACATGGAAACAGCCTTCAGTTCAGCTACTTCTGACCAATAGACTGGCCTCTTTAAGGCTCAGATTCCTCATCTGTTAATGAGAATGCAAATATCCATCTTGTCTATCGTAATAATAAATTCCTCATTTGTATTGGGTTGGCCAAAATATTCTTTGCTTTTTCTGTAAGATGGTTCTAGCAACACTTAGCTGACTTTAACTTCATTTGAAACAATTTTGTTAGATTGTATTGTGACAGCTGTCATATCAATGCACACTTAAAAAAACTTAGCAGAATTTGTGAATTTTTGTGTAGCCATTTTAATACTGAAAACGGAAGAAATAAGCAACAGTTTTGACATATTTTATTTTAAGAAAGGTCAAAACACAATTGAAACCCCCCAAAAAAGATTTGTGCAGTGCATGGAGAAGGTGCTATGACTGATCAAATGTGTCAAAAGTGGTTTGTGAAGTTTTGTGCTAGCAATTTTTCACTGGGCAACACTCCATGGCTGGGTAGACCAGTTGAAGTTGATAGTGAGCAAATCGAGACATTAATTGAGAACAATCAATGATATACCATGCAGAAGATAGTCAACATACTCAAAATACCCAAATCAATAAAATTATTGGTGAAAATGAAAAATGTATCTTTTATTTTATGGAAAAAACTAAATAGACTTTTTGGCCAATCCAATGCTTATAATAACAATTAAATAATAATAATAATAATAATAATAATAAGTGGTTTGTAGTAATTTTTGATAACTTTTACTAAATAAATGATTGAATAAATGGATAAATGAATAAATCCCATGTGCCGTTGTTCCTGACATCCAGTATTAATGTTATACCCCATTTCTTTTAAATGGATTAATTTTGCTGTATTTTTCATATAAGATTGGTGCAATAAGTTGTTTTTGCCAGGTTAAGTCTAGAGAATTCTAGTCCTACATATGGAATCTTGCTTTTGGCTTGTATCTTTTTATAAGTTAATTAATTCCTCTGGTCTGAACTTCACTACATTATCACCACTGAACTGGACACGTTTTAAAATTATTTTTTCCTCCCAACGACAACTACTTACTAGCATTAATTCCTAAACACTATTTCTTGACACCCACATAAACTTTGTCCCAGCAGCAATAGTTCATTTGTACCTCAATTTCTGCCTTGCTAAATTTCCACTCATACCTACTTGTGCAATTGGAGGTAGCCAATATTAAAGGCTGAATTGTATCCCCTGTCCTCAAATTCATATTTGAATTCCTAATCCCCAGTGAATGTTATTGTATTTGGACACAGGGTTGTTAAGGAAGTGATTAAGTTAACATGATGTCATTTGGGTGGGCCGTCATCCAATATAGCTGGGTTCCTTATAAGAAAATGAGATTGGGATACAGGTACATATAGAAGGAACCCCATCTGAAAACCCTGGGGGAAGATGACCATCCAGAAGTCAAACAGAGAGGGCTCTGGGTAAACCAACACTGCTAACACCTTGAACTAGAAAATATTGTCAACAGTAAACTACTAAGAGGTAAATATTAATTTAATTGCTGAAAATTCTAGACTGCATTGCCAAAATGACAGTTTGTAATAATCTATTGAGGGTAGTTATCCATTAAACAATCATGGTTTGTCTTAATCACTAAGTATATGTTATACTATTTTTACTGTATTTTCTTTTCATAGGGAAATGTCAAAGTCACATCTTAAGTTCACCAATACTTCTTGCGGTTAAGTTGGTGAAATATGGGATGTGCAATAAATAAAATGCTGGAGGCTGGTACAGAAACAAATGCATTATTCTGTATTTTTCTCTTCATTCTGTCATTAAATATAACTCCTACATTTGTCTTTACCTGTTTTCTATGCAAAGAATTTCATAGAGTTAGTGGTCTCTATGAGACTAGTTATTTCTAGAATTCTATGACTTATGTTACATGTGACATTTAAGCAGGAGTAAAACACAAATGTGTACCTGAAACTAATATAAAATAGTATTGAAAATCAACTGTAATTTAAAAATAAAAAATATTAAAAGGAAGTAATTAATTGTGAATTTGCTATTCAGCTTTCTCTACGTATTTGAATGTTCCAGTAATGATGGCTACATGTGGACCAACTGCAAGAAAGTCATATTTAAAATATTCTAATATTGACCAAAGTGCAATTAGAAGCCATTAAAATGACAAACATTGGACATGGCATTACTAACCTGAGCATAAACTGGAAAAATCCATATGCTAGCAATTTTAAAATAATTTAAATTAAAAAAAAAACAAACTCAGACATTTAAAGCCATTCTGCTTTGAAGCCAATAAAATCCACTTGCATGATAAAAAACACAAAGAATTGGTTATTTATTCTGCAGCTGAATAAATCCCCCTAGATTCCTAGGCAAATAATCAACTCTGAGTTCTAACTTATTTAGAAGGAAATAAAAAAACAAAGATTTGTTCCGTAAATGTCTGCTTATAAGAGTGAGGGAACTGAAGCTTAGGGAGATTAAAAATTTGATTAAGGACACATCTAATTAGGAGAAAAAAACAAGATCTGGACTCATATTTATTATGACCTCTGTTTCTGTTCCCCTTGTCCTTGTAGCACTTACTATACTGCAAGCTATTAATGTTTATGTTGTAAAATTTGAATGCTGGTTCAAATATTTAATGTAATGAACTATGTAAGTCCTCAGTTTCTTCACCTTTAAAATGAGGATAATACATTTAACATTTTGAGCATTTTGTTGATTAAATATTATATTATCATTATTAAGAATTGAAAATAATACAAAGCAAAGCATAGCTAAAATAATTTTAAAACTGACAGTGTTCACAATGATGATTATATCTAACACCTTCATTTTGCAAATAAAATACTTAGGGAAATGTCTTGTGATAATTGTATTAATTCTCATTCACAGTGAAAGAAAATGTGTGTGCTTGAAAATCTGGAAAAAAAAAGGAGGTTGAATACCTTGAATGGCATTTCAAGACAACTCAGAACTGTCATTTTAATAAACACTTTTTAGGTAATAAAAGAAGATCTTTTTCTAGAAGACATTTTGGGTTATTGACTATAACAATATAAAATACAAGATGCAACATATAAAATATGAGTACAATAATTACCAATAATATATAATATAAAATATATAAACAATATATGAGGCCTGTGCAGAACAAGTCCAGTCATTGTTAATATAATGAGAATGGTTTGTGGGACATCAATGTAACCTGGTAGCCAAGGAGAGAGGACTGAAATTTGCAGGCATGAACAATGACAACTTCACTGTATGGTCAGTTGGGGGCTATAGACACTGTTGAGCGAGCATGAGTGGCGAGGAATGGAAGGAGAAAGCAGCTTTGCAGTTGAAGATCAGCGCTCAGTGTAAAGGTCAGCTTCTGGAAGGCTGGCCCCTGGTGGAGTCAGTGTCGTGGGGTAGAGCAGTGCCAGGGCCGGACTGGGGTGCTCTACATCTCATTCAGGTCAGGCAGAGTCTGGTCCAGCATCCCTGTGCACAGAGGAGTTCCTCTTTGGTGCATTTCAGGTTATCTTCCAAATCATCAGCTGTCTTTTCCAGCGTGGCTACCTGATCTCTCAGCCAACTCATCACAGGTCTCTGCCTCCTTGAGTTTATCAGTAAGAATCTTTATCTCTTACTCATATTTGCTTACTTTTATTCTTTTTTTGAGAGTACTTTTTGTTGTTTTCTTTTTTAAGATTTTTAATTAATTATTAATTAATTAATTTATATTCTTTATTATATATATTTTTCCTTCAGCAGCACTTGGCCACTTCAGGGTCTGGTCCATCAGTCTGATCTGATCATCTATCTCTGACAATGGGATTCTGTCAGCTGCCAGCTCAGCTGGGTCCTCTGTGTATTCCAAGTGTTCCTCAATAATCACCAACTTACAAGGCACCTCTTCGCACTTCCTATCTGCCTCTTCTGCAATGTGCTTAGCTTCTTTGAGTTGGATTTCTTGGAGTTCCATCTTTTCTTCATCTTTTCAAGCTCAGTTTTCAATGACCTTCATACCTCTCTGGCTTTCATCAGCAGCTTCCTCAGCTTTCTCCAGCTTTTGAAGGGCAGAGGCCAGGCCCTCCTGAGCGCCCTCCAACTCCTTTTCAACAAGCTGGATCTTGCGGGTCAAGGAGGCTACCTTAGCCTCAGCGTGTTCCAGGACCCACTTTCTCCCTCCAGTTCCCGCTAGAGGTGCTTGGACCTTTCCTCTGCATCATGGGCCCATTGCTGTAGAACTTGGAACTTGAGTTCCACCGCCTTGATGGTGGTGATCCCTACCACAGTGCCAACACTGCCCCCCACCCCCCAGCTTCCCTCACCTCCCCCACCACCACCCAGTCCTGCTCCCCTTGTGTTTCCCGCCTCCTCCACTTGGCGCTGCAGCCAGCCACTCCTCCTAATTACAAACATTCTTAATTCCTACCCCCCTTCCCTAGTATCATTACTGCTATTCATTTTACTTATTAGCTATATTTATCAAATAAGTTGCCGCTGTTATTATTTTGAACAAACTTTTATTTGTTAATTAAAATAAGAAAAAGTTAAAGTATTTTATAATTAGTTATTCCTCTTCTAATGCACTTTCTTTCTTTATTTCAATCTGAATTTCTCTACCTTAATCTAATCATTTAATCATCAGAGTTATATTCTTACTATGAGTTTACTAATTAGTTAATTGAGTGCTAAAAACAACAGAAATTTATTCCTTATGTTTCGGATGCTGCAAATCAGATACCAAGGTATTGGCAAGTACTTCTTTCTGAAATCTGTAGGGAAAGATTATATATGATATGATATGATATATACGATATAGATATGATATAATATATAATATAGAAATATATTGTTATATATGTATATATATATAATTTTGTTTGTTTGTTTGCTGCTTCTAGCTTCTGACAGCCCCAGGTGTCCCTTGGTTTATGGCAGCATAACTCTAATCTCTCTCCCCATCTTTACATGATGTTTTACCTTTGTCTCTTTATAGCACCTTCACACCATGTGTGTCTGTGAATCCATGTTTCTTGTGTTTAAAAGAAGTTCAGTCCCATTGTATTAGGCCCATTCTAATGATGTCATTTTAACTTGATTACCTCTGTAATGACCCTGTTTCCAAGTAAGTTCCCTTTCTGGGGCAATAGGGTCCTGTGGATTAGAACTTCAGCATGTCTTTTTTGGTGGGATAGATAAAATCCAGCTGATAATACTTAATATCTCTCATTTTATGTCTCAAACACTGTTAAACATAAATGAAAAGTATTTTATTCACTTTTTATTTCCCATAACTACATAAAACTATACATAATTAAATTATAAGAGATGGAAAGCTGGCTGAGAGCTATGGTTGTTGTCTATAGAAAAATGTGTTATAAAAAATCATCTTGGAAAGAAGTTTTTTCTTAATGCTGAATTACATAAAATTCCAGTTGAACTAAAAATCTTGGCTATTTTTCTAGCAGTGAAATCTCAATTTTTTCCTAAAGCGAGTGCATGATGCAAGAGAGTCAGTGCATGCTTGATAATGAGGAACTGCAGGAAAAATGTGGCTCCAAAATATATATTTGTTTTCTTTGCATTATCTGTGAAACTTCACTCATTTCACAGTTCAATTCAAAATCCTATCGCTGAGATTTCACATTCATGACCATCGATCTGTTTGTAGCCTGGGATGCCCACATCCCCTGCAGAATCATTAATTTCAGAATATCAATATCATAGGGGGAAAAAACCTTATTTATCTTTTATCTTTATGGCCTATGTTTTAATTGACTGGAATGTGATCATGAGAAATTGCAAGTAATTAAAAGTAGGAAAGTTCCAGTTAAATATAAAACCTATTATAGTCATTATAACAGTATTGAATGTATGTATAAGATATATGCGTATTACTATACATAAAGTGTCAAAGAAGGTATATTTTGTTTATATTTAAATACAGCACAGTATACTTTTAATCTATTCATTTTGTATTCTCCTATAATTCTATCATTAAACATGAAATTTATTTATCATCAAGTGTCATTGAAACTATGTTTTTTTTAGGTAAATTAAAAGGTGAAAAATTAAGTTTTGATATTTTGTTCAGTGGTTAACATCTTACATACTGCACATCATTAATAATTACTGCAACAGTTAATTCCAACTATAAAATACCTTTCTCCCTACAAGTAAGACTATTGACATATTATAAATGATTAGACTAAAATGAGAACAATGTATAAAAACTCACTTTCTATTAAAATAAACTATATGGCAGCTATATCTAACATTATTTAAAATTTGTCAGTTATGAGGAAGTACTTCTCAAAAATATGTTTGGTCAGCATAATATTAAACTTAATAAAGAAGTTATATGGTAATGAGCGTTACAAAATAAAATAATAGGGACACTTTGGAATATGTTTTCATATTTTTTCCTGTCTCCTGTGAAATAAAATCACATTAACAGAGTTCACATACATATGGAGACTCTGCACTAGGAGAAACGCCTGTCTTTCTGTCACAGGATAATGCCCAAAACTTCTCGCCATGTTCTGAATGACACAGCATAGGCACCTCCCCAGGGTAACTTGTATTTTAGATATAACTGCCACATTGTAATAAGTGTGATTTGCCTTCCAACTAACAGTGTGCAAAGAAAGTTTTTAAAAAATATTTTATTTCTCATTAAATATTGTTTTTGATCTCATCAAACTAAATGAGAAATCTGTCACATTTTTGTTTTTACAATCATTTTTTTTTTCATTTGCCACCTTGCCTTTTATCTTCATATCAAAACATTAACAATTTCGGAAGGAGTATGTCACCCCTCCTACTCCCCAACTCTCCTTTGAAAATTCTTTTTAATATTCTTCGTCAGGCTAAGGAGTCACTGACAAAGGCTTATTGACTCTCTTCAATATATCAACTATAAAAGAGTAATACAAGATTGTTCCTTTCCCTTTCTTAAATTCATTTAAAACCTTCTCCTCACCTTTAAGATAAATTCAGACTCTTTTGTCTTAGCCTTAAATAGCTTATCTGAATAACCCCTACCTACCTTTTCTACTTCATTTCGGATCATTCTCCCCTAGCCCATTGGGCTGTAGCATAATGTGCCTTTTATTCTTGGAACTGGTAAAATGCATGTCTTTCCAATAACTAACTGGAGTGTTTGTCTCAGTTACATTTGTCTAATGATGTAGTACATATTCTTGATGTTTCACACAGATTCCCCTTTACTAGGCTGGTTTACCTGTCCACCAGCCACTTTGGAGTTTAGCTATTAATTCTGGAAAGGTGTCCTCAGCAACTGAAGTCACTTTGCCCAGATACAGCCAGGTGGTAATTGTGCTTTCCCAGAGAGACAGCCTCAGCCAATGAGTAACTGATATGGGAGCATGAAGTCCGGCCCTTGAGTCTCAAGATGCTAACAATCCTGGAGAGCCATTCATGCTCCAAAGCTATGGGATCAGGCTGTACCTAGCTTCTTATCCTGACCAATTCTAATTTCTTCCCTCCCGATTTCTGTTTCACCTAAAGCACATTCTTGAAAAGAACTCTTACATAAGAAATCCCATCTGGGACACTGCTTAGAGAATACGACCCAAGAGAGTTGGTCCTAGACATACCCCCAAAAAGTGAACTTTAAGGAGGGAATTCTAGATTTGTATAACTTGTTTCCTGAATGGCCGTGACCACCCTATGACGGGCACTGGGTAAAGCACTGACAGTCGTTGGCATGCTCTAGAAGTGTGACTGTGGAAACATTCCATTTTTGTAAACCAGGATGAGATCAGAGTAGAAGACATTCTACCTTGCGTGATGTTCCTGACAGTGGAGGTGCCTGAGGGAAATGATTCCCACAAGCACTGTGGAGTTGGGCGGATACTGTTAAGGCCATGGGTTTTTTGCCATCTGTTTTTCACACTTTTTAAAAATGTGAGCATCAAAGGCATTTTTGAAAACTTTCCAATCTACCTTAAGTTTGTATATCTGGAGGGCAGATATTACAGCCTCTGTACATAAGTAGAAAGTATCACTACTCAAAATGTGGTTTGCATATGGAGATTGATGATGTCATACACATACCAAGAGATTATGAAAAGATTTATTATTTCCATATATTTATTATTTACAAGAAAGCAGTACAGCTTCCCAGCAGATCCAAAATGTCTTGAGAGACCAGGGGAAGATGCTGGTTTCGAAGCTGTCTTGTAGTTAGGTGATGGAGCCATGTATGTGACTTGAGCCCTACCAATACTAGTTAAGGCAGCACCCAAGCTTTAGTATAAGACTGTGAGCAGAAAGGAAGGAATGGAGAGGTTAGGCTTGAAAAATGTCACCAGACTTAAAACATCTGATTCAGAGCCTCTATCACAAAACACTAAACTGAAAAATTGTGCTTTATTGGAAGATTGACAGGAAAAAAATGATCAAATATCAGTCTAGGCTAGCAATTTTCAGCCTTTTTCATCTCATGGCACATGAAAACTAATTACTCAAATTCATCTACACACCAAAAATGTGTTTTTAGCTGATCTGACCAAAAAAAAAGATATAATTTTGATTCATTTATACCAGTGACTATATTTGTGTTGGCTGCTGTTATTTTTTAACTAGACAATGTAAGTGAAAAGAAGTCAGTGCCCCTGACTAGTCAGGCATTGCATGCCCTAAAAATTCTTGTGGCACTTCAGTTGAAAATCACTGGTCGAGGTCACTGTTTCCTGCCAAAGTCATGGTTCTGATAGGGAAGAAGAAGGGTGCGTTGAGGGTGGAGATTTCTGTGTAGATGCATGTGAGTCTCTTAAAACAAATTATTTTTCTGAACCTCCTGGGTTAACAAAAGTGGCTTCCTTTGCTCTGTTAAAAATTGGTTTGAAAAACAAGCCTTCTTCAACCCTATAATTGAAGGGAAGCTTCAAATAAGGTGAATGTCTTTCAATACTGGCCTTCCTAAACACATCTCACTTTCTCTCATGGCATAAAAGCAATAACCAAGGTCAGATTTCAGCATGATCTGTCTGGGAAAGTGCTGGATCTGCTAAAAGAGGAATTTTGTACTAAAGAAGCTGTAGCACATAGCTAGCATGTACTTGGAGGATGTGGCTGAATAAGACTGGCTGAGAATCCTTTAGTACTAGATCAGAGGTGAGCAGAATATAAAGCTGGATAAAGGAGATCTGGTTGATATAGATACACTGTTTCATGCCTTAGGATGCAACGTTTTGGCAGAGGCACCTGGATCTTGTTTAACATGCTGATGAGATGACACCTGAAAGATTGGGGAGAGTGATGGTCCACTTTAAATGTAGTATAGATACCTGACCTTCCATGACATGCTTGGAGGAAAATACCAAAAAGCTTAGAAAAATAGGAATCCCTAAAAAAAAAAAAACAAAAAACTACCATATAGCTCTGGAAAATTGAGTGGCTGACTATATTTATTCAAAAGTTGTAGACAAGGATTTCTTAGCCTCAGTGCTGTTGATGGTTTGGCATTGATCCACGGTTTTCACCGTGGATGTTGCAATCTACCCTGTGCGTTGTAGAATACTTAGCAACATCCCTGGCCACCTTCATAGGAGCTAAAGATCGAAGGAGAGATAAAGACTTTCACAGATGAACAAAAGCTGTGGGAGTTCACAGCTACTAGACCCACCTTGAAAGAAATTTTAAAGGGAATTTTAAAGTTGAAATAAAAGTACCGAAACATGGAAATATTTAAAATATAAAACTGTGAGGTAAGACTATAATCAAACTCAGAATAATACTGTAATGGTGGTGCATACATTAAACTCACAGAAGCAGAGAGTAAAACTGTCATTACTAGGAGTGGGGAGGTAGGGGAAATGGGGGTTTTTGGTCAAAGAGTATGAACTTATGTAGTTCTGTAGGGTGAGTAATTTTAGAGAGCTAATGTACAAGCACAATGACTACAGATGATACTGCTGTATTAAATACTGGAAGTACGCTAAAATAGTAGGAATTCAGGTTTACTCATTGCACATAACAGTGGTAACTGTGAGCAGGTGATGTGCTTGATTCTAGTAATCATTTCACTGTGTATATGTATATCAACCCATCTCATTGTATAATTTTTATTCAACATATACATAGAAACTATGACCAGTTAGAATCCCGAAGTTCTACTGTCATGGAATAAACTTACCTTTAACTGTAAGTGTACCTGAGCAATGCTACTTGTAGACTATTGTAGGTGCTTTAGTGCCCCACCTAGATTATGCCCCTTCAGTACACAGTCTGTCCTCTCAATTGCTGAGTAGTAACTGTTAATAGCTCATAGCTTCACTCCTCTTTGGAGGATTTCTCTGGCCTAGAACCACCTTTCTCAGAGATGTTTGTGAGATTTTTCACACTCACCTCAGTCCCAAAGCCGTGTGGGTCAGTGACGTACCGATAAAGGAGTTCAGCAGCCTGGCCCCTTTCCTCCAAAGAAGACTCATCTCTGCTGATACTTGTGCATTAGAGATTCCTGCTGCATGAAGATGGGGTTTTGTTGCTAACAGAAAGGCGGTGAGAGACGAGTCGAGTGAAGATCGACCAGTTACCACAGCCTACCACTCCTCCCATTCCTGGCTGGCTGGCCAAATGTTGTCAGTGTAAATCAGGTTCTTCCAGCAGATCCCAAGGAAAGTATTGCAGGGACCTATATAGGAGGTGTGGTTTTGTAGTAGGATTTATTTGGGTTGAAAAATGTCCCTGTGTTTCTAATGTCCTATCACCCTCTGTCTTACCATGGAAAAAGTCCAATTGTATCCTCAGCAAAGCCAAAGCAAAGGCCACTGCATATAAATTCTGCTTCATATTAACGTTTAGTCCTTTGGATCCCATGCAGACTGCCGTGGGCCCTGGTAGCTGCTATACCCACACGCTGGCATATGTTCCTGAGCAAGAAAGAGCACAGGAATGAATGGGGCAAGTGGGAGTCACCAAGTGAGAGAGAGAGGTTTTTGTTTCCCTTGGGTTATAACCAGGAGCTTTTCCAAAATAACCAATCAACTTCCCAAGATTTTGTGGACTTATGATGGGCCCACCCCCTAGTGAGACTGACAGGCATCTACGGTCAAGCACTTTCTCCTGCTTCCCACAACAATTCAGTACCAAGGGACAGACAGTCCCCTGGTATTTCCTGTGATCCCAGGAAAGTCTCCTCAGTGGCAGCCACTGGAGTGCGTGAGTGAGTGACTCTGTAAAGGCTGCAGCTTCCTGGCTACAAGGCCGCCAAGTTTATTAAGCTCAATGTCTAATTCTTTCCTAGTTAACTACCTACAGTAACAGCTACACTTAATCTAAACCCACCTTTTTGCCTCTTTTACGTCCTATTTTTTCACTCCCTTTTAGGCTCCTCCAGAAACTATTTCCAAGGTTTCTAAAAACCACCTTTAAGACAATGGATTCTTTTTGGTCACTGCATGAGAGCTAAAATTTATTCTCTTCAAACTCTAACAATCCCTTCTTTTAGGCAAAACCCCTTGCATTTTATGGCAAATCAGCATAGGGTCAGAATAGACTCATTTGGCTAAAGGTTGCGCTCCTTATGGATCTAGAAAACAAATAGGAAAAAAAGGTATTGAGCAACAGCAGTGAGTCAAGGTTACAAGTAAAGCTCTTTTAGTCATATTTTCATATGCCATGGCTCAAAACACTGAAGAAAGTTGATTTTCTGGCACACACATTGAGATGAGGGGCTTTGTCATATTCAGCCAACTATCTTCGGTTCATTACTTTCATGTAGTTATCATCTAAACAGTAGAAATTAGATGGGCCTTGAACATCAAAAGCTTTGTGGAAACATATAATAAATATTCTAATAAGTTTGGATTAATAACAGAATTGAAAGGATCAATGATATAAATAACTATACTTGAGAGATATAAATCGTCATAGTGTTTAAGTGTGCGTCTGCCTAGATGCACATTAGAATCTCCTGGGGGGGCTTTTGCAAAATACCTTGACAAATTAAATAAAACATTTTAGAGGTAAAGTTTAGAAATTGCTTTTTTTTAAATCCCTGGGTGATTCTAATGTGCTGATTTCTGCTAATCTAATCTATGTGCTTTATTTTGTAAATACAGACACCAAGCTGCACTATCGATAACGACCTACCCAAGAAAAGATAGCTGTGTGGGTGCAGCAACAGGGCTGCAACCAATCTGTAAGGGGCAGTCACTACAGGGGCAGTGACTACAGGGATTGGCAGTCAACCAATCAGTGACTACAGGGATGCATGATGGAATGATGCATGATGCATAATAAATCAATGTGCTTTATATGTACGTTTATATGTATGGCTGTACTAAGTGTATATTTAGTAGTATATCTGGTCTGTCACAATACATAAGCTTCCTTAAGCAATGACTTCATGCAAATAGACAAATAAAGGCTTTCATGATTTAAAGCAACATTTCCAAAAATATTTCCAATACAACACAAATTTCACAAATTAATGGATATTAGCAGTGATGCCACTTCACCCAACCCTCCTTCCAAGAGGTGGGGATGTTAACAATGAATGATTTAAAGAAATAACAAATTTTACATTCTTGTCTTAGATATTCACAATGCCTATTAGTATATTGAAATCTGTCAAATGTTACAATAATAAACTGTTTAAACTTTGTTTTTAACTTTTTAATCTAATTTAAAATGTTCATTCTTTTTAAATTTTTTGTATTTTTAATATATTTTATTAATTATGCTATTACAGTTGTCCCATTTTTCTCCCCTTTACTCCCTTCCACCCTGCATACCCCCTCCCACCAGTATTTCCTCACCTAAGTTCATGTCCATGGTCATACGTATAGTTCTTTCTTCTCCATTTCCCATACTATTCTTAACCTTCCCTTGTCTATTCTGTACCTAGCATTTATGCATCTTATTCCCTGTATGTTTTCCCTCATTCTCCCCCTCCTCCTCCCTGCTGACAACCCTCCATGTGATGTCTATTTCTGTGATTCTGTTCTAGTTGTTTGCTTTTCTTTTTGTTTTTAGATTCAGTTGTTGATAGTTGTGAGTCTGTTGTCATTTTACTCTTCATATATTTTTGGTCATCTTTTTCTTAGATAAGTACCTTTAACATTTCATATAATAAGGGCTTGGTAATGAACTCTGGCCAAAATGGAGGCATAGATAGATACACTTTGACTCTTTGCACAACCAAAGAAAGGTCAACAACAAAATTAAAAACAGAAAATAACCAGAACTACCAGAAAATCAAACTGCATGGAAGTCTGATAACCAAGGAGTTAAAGAAGAAACATTCATCCAGACTGGTAGGAGGGGTGGAGATAGGCAGCCAGAACAGAAAGAATGCACAGCAAGGCAGTGGCTGGCGGACCAGGCAGTCCCACATTTGCATGCAGATAAACCAGGAGGAACAAATGAGGAGTGAGACACACCTTGCAACCCAGGTTTCTAGCACAGGGAAATAAAGCCTCTGTGGCCTCTGTGGTCAAAGCCTCTGACTGAAAAAACAGGTGGGTGTGTTGGAGAGACTTTCAGCTTCATACGAGAGTCTGTTGGAGAGACCCACAAGGTTCTAGAACATACACAAGCCCACTCACCTGGGAGTCAGCACCAGAGGGCCCAATTTGCTTGTGGGAGTGAGGTAAGTGACTAAAAGATAGCAGAGAGCCAAGCAAGTGGTATTGTTCCCTCTCAGACCTCTCCCCCACATACAGCAACATGACGCAGAGATGTGGGTTGCCCCACCCTGGTGAATACCTATGGCTCCGCCCCTTATACATAACAGGTGTGCTGAAACAAACAAAAAAATGTGGCCTAAATAAAAGAACAGATCAAAGTTCCAAAAATAGAACTATGCAATGGAGAAATAGTCAACCTATCAGATGCACAGCTCAAATCATTAGTAGTTAGGATGCTCACAGAAATGGTTGAGTATGGTTGCAAAATAGATGAAGTGAAGGCTATGCCAAGTGAAATAACAGAAAATGTTTTTGAGTTTAATTCAGAGTTTATAAATTTATAATATAATAGAACCAACCCTCCTTTAGACAAAGCATCTGTTAGCTTTTACTGAATTAGTGCTGTGTTTGAGCTGTTTGGGGGGGAAATAATGATTTATACCTTTGTTCTCTTTTCAAGATGTATGCAATTAAGTTAATTTATTTTCTCTGCTGTAAGTGGCATGCTTAAATATCTTTTTATTACCAATTTATATATAGTGTTAGAATTACTGAAGCTAATAGGAAAAAATCTGTAGAGTAAGAGCATTACACAGATGTTCGACATGTAGCAAAAAACAATTATTAACTACCACACTTGAAGAAGAGGGTGAATCACCTGCTGAAATTGTATTAACTCAAATTAAGAGTCCCATTAGGTTATTTAAAATAATACTTCACATATTTGTTGAATACAATGAATGCAGTCAGATTGATTTATAATTGAATTAGCTCTCTCATTGACAAATACTTTGAAACCCATACTTTTATAACCGTAAAATTAAATTTATCAATTTTATCTATTAGAAGCCACCCTAAGTATGTCATGAAGAGAGAACTTGAAAATACTTTTGAATATAAACTAGAGTAATATTACTGTTTTATTAGATATTTTTTAAGAACTCTACAATCTTTTAAGCAATCTGGAGAGTTTTTATTTCTTTTTTTTTTAAGTCACAGTGGACCTGGAAATACAGAAAAATAAAAATAAGAAAAAAATACAACGAATTCTGTAAGGTCTTATAAAAATATTTATCTGGCCCCTCCACTGGTCTTGTAAAGACCCCAGAACAAGAACACTCGCCTGGTTGAGCTGCTCCTTCTGATGGGTTTGTTTACGCTTGTTAGAGAACAGCTGCCACCTGTGGTGCTAAATTCAGTCTTTAGATCCAGCCTGGCAGCTCCCCTGGTCTGTCCTGTACTTGTAAGAGCAGAATTTGGCCTGCAGTGATTCGCATGGATGGACGGCAGAAAAACAATCTTCAAAGAACTAAAGTGGCCATGAAGCCAAGGCTCAGGAGAAGAAAGGGTGAAGGGGATTAAGTGGAATGAAAAAGGGATTTGGTACAGCAGCCTTGTGGGATCCCTTGCTTACACTTGTTAAACAGTAAGAACATCACAACCCCCTGGATTTCCTAAATAACATCCTTAACTATGAAGTCCGATATCTCAGTCATTCCTTGGGCGAAGTAGTGTTGGCTTAAAAGTTGTCAGTCAAGAAAAGATACTGTTTAAGTACTGTCAAAGTCTGACACTGAGGTTTTTTTCATTGTGAGAGAAAAATACCATCCTTGTCCACAGCTCTGAATATTATCTCAACAGTGTAAAGTGCCATTAGAAAGCAAGAGAAATAAGGAGCCTATTGATGTTGCCATTCTCTCCCGTCTTTTATGCATAGTCAGGAGCAGGGCTCAAATGTGTTCACACCTATCAAACGTCTTGCAGAGGGAACAGCTCTTAGAGAAACCCACCCTGCTGGGTATAATTCTATGTTCATAGCATCATTTAGGAAAGTGGTTCTTTTGGATATGAAGTGCCTTTTTAAAAGCAAAATAAATCATTCTGTTTGACTTTTTTAAAAAACTAAACTAGGCATTTAATGAAATTTTCCCAAGTAACTTTTTTATGTGGCATAGCAGAAAATATATTTTGTACCTTCTAGTTTCAAAGTGCTTTTTAAACACATCATCTCTTATTACCTGACAATTCTGTGACTATATCTTGCTATATAAGCTTACACATGAGGAAATAAATCTATGAGAGTCTAAGTGACTTTTCTAAGATCCATAGCTATTGACAGCAAACCTCAGACTCAATTTGAAGTCCCTAATATCAAATTCCACATGATTTTGTTGATATGTATTGTTATATAGAAAACCAGTTTTAAAATATAATGATGGAAATATATGGTCACATTCTTTATATAAAAATAAAAATAATAGACTAATTTGCAAGGATTTTGGAATCAGCTGTGGAATTACATCAAAGCTCCAACCCATCAGAAAGAACACATGAGAAGTTACTTAATCACGCTAAACCTCCATTGTTTCATGTGCCATTATATACAGCGTGCAACGGCACCTCCTTTCCCAATGAAGCCTGACAATGTTTTATATTTTTTAAAGTTTCTGAGAACTCTGAATATTAGTCTTAAGATATTGCCCCTCTCTTGATCTCCCTCAAAATGAGTTTGTTTTTCTTTTTTTATGTCCCAGCAGCCATCTCTTCACAGAGTGTCAGAAATGTTAAATTATTCCTGGGTGATACAAGCAAAGTGTGTGTGTGTACACGTGTGTATATGTGTATGGTGAGAAGATTGAATACAAGCCAGGTACATAAAGACCAATGTTGCATGAATTCCCTTACATGTAAAATATAAAACAATCAAAGTCATAGAACCAAAGACTAGAAAAGTGGTTGCCGGAGTTAGGGAGCTGGAAGAGGAAAATGAGATGTTGGCCTAAGATACAAAGTTTCAGTTATGCAAGATGTATGCATTCTGGAGATCTAATGTACAGCATGGTGATGAGGGTTACGGTACTATATTGTATACCTGGAATTTGCTAAGAGTGGATAGCTGTCTAGTTGTCCCTTTTACATATTTAGGCCCTGCCAAGGGCTAACTGATCCCTTTCAATTTCTTCTCACCTTATGTTTTCTATCATATAGAATCACATTCCCTTATCATTATTCTCTGCCAAAATCAAAGATACTTCCTGTGATTTTTTTTCATGTATGACTTTTTTAAATTTCAGTTCCCATTGGAGAAGTACATGACATACAACAAATTTATTAAGGCAACTTGCACAGTGTTTCCCTTTAAATGAATCTTAACTTTTTGCTGTTGCAGGACATGATGACTGTTTTCTTCATTGACATCATTTACCTTCAATGTGTGAGTATTTTGTTTGTCATTGAAGTTTTCTCAATGAATCAGTAATTCAGTTATGAATAGTTTCAGACCAAGTCACCTTAACATGTAGAAAGCTTAGATTCTTTCCTATGATCTATAATACACGAGTGCCAAAAAGCACATGGATTTTTCTTTAAAAATCCCCTTTTCTAACTCAGTAACATTGTTTGATGTCTATAAGTATTTCATTTGAGATTTTAAGAAATTTGTAAGTGTTTTCTTGCAAAGATAGTATGCGGTTACGGGCAATTGATACTTATTAGTGAGTCGGTGCAGAAAGACCCTGAGGGAAAGATTCTTTCTGATTACTATTCCTAGGGAAAGGAAAAAAAAAATCAGGTGAAATGTGGTCTCCTTGAAAATGAATGAAGGTGAAACTTCTGCTAAAGAGTCTGGGCAAAGATGCTGCAGTAACAATTCACTTTTTTTTTTATTCAAAGGACATTTATTGGGCTCCTACTGTGCTAAAAGCAATTCAGTACTAGTAAGTACAAGGACAACAAAAACACATTGTTTAATTACTCTCAATAAACCAGTAATTAATGAGTGTGGTAAAAAGTGATCAATCAGTTTTTAAAAATATAATTATAAGAAATATTTGACAAGCCTTGGCTGGCGTAGCTCAGTGGATTGAGCGCGGGCTGCGAACCAATGTGTCGCAGGTTCGATTCCCAGTCAGGGCACATGCCTGGGTTGCAGGCCATGGCCCCCAGCAACCGCACATTCATGTTTCTCTCTCTCTTTCTCCCTCCCTTCCCTCTCTAAAAATAAAAATAAATAAAATCTTAAAAAAAAGAAATATTTGACAAAAGTGGGAAAGGACTGGCTATATATCTAGATAGAGGGAGGGAGAAAGAGAGATGCATTTCTCTCTTTAAATGTACTGAATACATTTTATCTATGTCTGTCTATCTGTCTATCAAATAAATGACTCCAACATACCCAGTTAATTTGGCACCATAAGAATAACTTGAATTCATTTTAAAAGAACTGATTAAAGAAGTCGGTTGATTAAAAAAAATACCATAGGATCTCACTTATAAGAGGAATCTAATGAACAAAATAAACTAAGAAGCACAGTGGAACCAGAGGCATGAACACATGGAACAGATTGACAGTGACCAGAGTTGAGGGGGGAGGGGGATAAAGGGGACGGGACTGGACAAAGAACACATATGAATGACCCGTGGACATGGACAACGGCGTGGGGATTGACTGTGGAAGAGGGAGGTAGGCTGGCTGGAGGAGGGCAAAGGGGGAAATATTAGGACAACTGTAACAGAATAACAATGAAAAATTTAAAAAATAAAGAAGGATGCAATATAGCGAACTTTTTAAAACATTTTTTAAAATTTTAATTGTTGTTCAAGTACAGTTTTCTGACTTTTACTCCCATCCCAGCCCACCCTCCAGTGCTCCCCACCTCTCTCCCATTTCCACCCTGCCCCCAGCAAACTTTGAAATTATTTCTTGGAGTGACACATGTTCTCCTGGAAAAAATTAGACACAGTTTTAGAATAATTGAGTCAGGCTTTAAAGAATAAGTTGAATTTCTTAAAGAGCAGACATAAGTCTAACTGCCATTTGACATGGCACAAATTTGTCTGATGAAGACACATAGCATTAGTAGATTGATTTTTTTCTTCTTTTTTCTTTCTTGCTCAGTAAACATTTTTTAGTTGGGGAATCTAATGCGTATATCTTTTATAGTAACTTTCATTTTTCCAATTAATTAATATACCAATGATCTATGTCTTCTTCTTTTTTTCATCTTGGGTATAAAAACAGACAAGCATACACACGAAGTGTTTGTATTTAATATGAGACTTCGTCATTCCATTATATGATGATTGAGAAAACCTTAAAATACCAAAATTCTACTTTTGACCACATCCTTCCAGCCCCACAAATAAGCAAGATGTTGGATAAACCAGAGAAGGTGACAACACTGAGCTAATAATATCCTCTCCAGACCTGTGCTTGGAGTTCCCATGCATGATCCTCCTGGTCAGATGCATGGTCCACATAGCACCCTGGGCCACATTCAAACTTGAGATTAAGTAAACATAAGATTGAAGTCCATTTGATGACTCTGAATCTCCTAAATCAACTGGGTTTTAATATACATTTATCATGGAAAAGTTGGAAGGTGAGAGACACAAAGGACATTGTTATTGTGATGTAGTTAGAGATATATATTTTATTTATATGCTGTCATATAGTAACACATGTAAGATAACCTTTTTAGAAAAAGGAAGAACTTCTTTTTTATTTTAGAAGATTTCTATGTAATTGGGGAGATCTCAGGAAAAGCCTTTCTGATGACAAAACATTTGAACTCGCATCTGTATGAAAGAGGAAGCAGTCATGAGCTAACTAGAAAAAAAGAGATTGGGAGAAGTCCATGCAATGACCCCAAAGCAGGAGAGTTTTTGAAATAGTAGAAGTGTGACAAGAACTTAATGAGGAAAGAAGTGATGGGATATGAGAAGGGGAGGCCATCACAGACCAGCTCATGTCAGAACCTATAGGCCAAGGGGAAAATGTATGTATGTTTCTAAGTATGATGAAAAGCCATTGGAGAACTTTATTTACAAGAGTATCAGGAACAGATTCACATATGAAAATAATAGTTTCAAAAACAAGGACTTAGAGGTATATATGTGTAAGGGATGGTAATATTGGGAAATGAAAGGCCATTTAAGAAGAAATTTCAATGATATTTCAATATGTTGTTGACTTAGGTACTATTGGTGGAAAATAGACTTCAGAATTTGATGATTGAACTGTAGAATTTGCTGATGGATTCAATAAAGAATGGGAGAGAAACAAGATTCAAAGGTATCTCTGAAATTTTTGACTGAGTCACTGGAATAAAAACGATTCCATTATTAAGATGAGCAATATTTGTAAGATACTCAGTTTGGGTGGAATCTGATAGTGTTAACAATTACATATTCCAAAGGAAATACTGAAAAAGTAGTTGGATATACATGTCTGGAATTCAGTTTCTAAATACTAGCTCAATGTGAACTGGAACCTCTAAACTTGGGTACTCTGTAAATAAGAAAACTAGGAAGTTAGTACAGAAAGAAAAAGTAAATTAATCTTAGGACCAAACCCTTGGAGTCTAGGAATGGCCAATGAGGCTAAATTGATTACCTTTTAAAATGCTTCTTTCTAATTCTTTTACTTTTTTTTTTCTGAGGGCCTGGGAGAAGGCACCAGGTGTGGTATCTTCTTCCAGAAGTGGCAGTTCCAGCTGCTTAGTTGTTATGGGGGACACAGAACCTCCTAAGGATATAAGATACATAAGGGATATGTCTTGGCCCCTGAATGGCCAGAGCAGTTGTTCCTGGGTCATGTGAATTCTCAGAGGTGCCGGGGCTGAAACCTTGCTCCCCACCCAGCACTGATGTAAGATCCTGGGCTATAGGTTTCTGCTAGATGGGGCCCCACAACTGCTGCTGGGGGACTGAGTTTTCAGCAGCAGACCAACAGTTGCTTGTGTGTTTCTCTCCCTCTTGCTAAGTATGAAGGTGGGCAGTACCTAGAGCCTGCACCTTGCTGATGTCAACCGAGGAAAGCAATGATCCCAAGACAGGAGGCTGGATGATGGGCTCGTCACACAGTTCTGCATTATCAGATGCCACCCCAGGCTATGGCCACTTTAAATTCCAAATGCTGTGAGACTGCATTTCTCAACACACACATGTTTAGTCTTGAGCTCAGGACCCTTTTCTTTACTCAATCAGAAGGTCCTCGGCTCTGGTCCCTCAACTCGTGCCTGCACCCAAGATTGATTATGCATCCCAGACTCCATTCACTCCTATTTTCTGAGCCCTGAAGCCCTGCTCTAACTCCCCAAGGCTTATTTCCAGCACTGCCCAAGGATGTAATATCCAGCAGAAATAAGCTTGCTTGGAGAGTTGGGCCACATCCAGATTACGGTAACTACAGATGTTGACTACATCCATTATGTACATTCATTCTGTTATGAGAAAGTCACCATTATAGGCAATCGTTGGAAGATATATGAAACAGAGATCAGTCCCCAAAGATTTAAAATTCAGAATGGAAAATATTTTATAAAGATAAAATTGTCATATCAGGCTGTCTCAACTAACAGACTGACCATGTTTGTAGGTTCAATGAAGGTTCAATATCACATAGGGATTTAGTTAGTCAATGAACACTGTGTATAATACTAATACCAGTTGCCATACCTTGCAATGTTGCTGTGACAAAGGAAGTTCAGGTGCCAGCAAAGAGGAAAGAGCATGTGTAAGTGATGCCAATTTCCTCAACTAGTCTCTAATCTTACACTTTTATCTGATGAACTAGAAGAATAGCCCCTTTCATGCCTACAGCTCATGGTTTTCAATTAGCTTCACCTCTCCTATCTTTGGCATTAAGTGACCCAATCTTATCTGTAAATGCATTAAAATGGATATGAACTTTGAAGAAGCGTAAGTCTGAAGTCAAATCGTAATTCTCCTATTAAGAGGGGGAATGTTACTTTGAAAAATGTTATTTAACTTCTCTGACATGAGGTTTCTATTTGTTTTCACTCATACATTGAAGCTAATGAACAAAATAAACTAACAAACATGATAGAAAGAGACTCATCGAGAACAGACTAACAGCTATCAGAGGGTGGGGGGTTGTGTTAAAAATGTGAGGGATTAAGAAAAAAACCTCACGGACACATCTGCAGAGGGGAAGGGGGTGAAGAAGGTAGAAGAGGGAGCATGAATGGTGATGGAAGGAGACTGGACTTGGGGTGGTGAACACACAATACAGTATGTAGATGATGTATTATAGAATTGTACACCTGAAACCTATATAATTTTATTAACCAATGTCACCCAGTGCATTCAAGGAAAAATTAGTTAAACCGTATTTCCTTCGTGGGATGACAATAATTATAAATGTGATATAACATGCATGTACATCACTCAGAAAAATGCACATAGTATATTTTAAGTAGTCAATACATTTTGATGAATTGTTTTTATGTAAGTATATTATCATTTTGAGTTTTAAAATAGAATTTAACACTAGAAAGAATGTGATGGTGGCAGGAAATACATGGCTTAGTTTCCTGCCCTATCTTACTTTCTCTATTACAAATGTTTAGGAATAAAAAAGTTTTATACATTAAGAAAATCTTTTTAGCGCCTCCTAAGTCTATGCCAAGCAGTATAGGACATACAGCAAAGAATATGATACAAAACCAGATAACTGCTTTGGTGGTAATTACATTGAATGGGAACTTTGAGTTCTAGTATTTGGCCTTTGAGAAACTCAGGGACTGAAGAAATATTATATATTTCAGGGAGCAAGAAGATTTAGGAAATTATGGAAATTTAACTGTGAGATTCTAGGGCATCTTGCTAAGAAGGAGCTTCCAGGGGCTTGATCGTTCCCTCTACTTCTCTCTTACTTTCCAGGTTGATACATTTAATTCTGCCATTACAGATCCTCTCTGGACTAGCCCTGAGAAGAGCTAAGGAGTCTGGATAGATTGATTGCTCTTGGGAATGAGTACTCTTGCCAGAAATGATCTAAGAACAGTGGTGGGGGGAGGGGAATGGAATACTGGTCATCCTACCTAGTGATATCAGGAAGTGAAGATAATGTCAATATTTACCACAGAATGATTTATATTAATTTGTTTTTCCCCCAGATTTTGTTACTGGTCTATTAAAATATCTTGAGATTTTAATGGAGGAACTCGGAGTACAAGACAAGCCTGCCGGACAAGGTACAGGACCCTACCTTATTCCTCTTTCTCTATTTTATTCTTATATTTTTTATTTATGTTTAGCACACAATTTTGAATGACAGAAATTTTTCCTCAAGGGCAAAAAAAGAGAAGGAAGATGCTAGCTAGATAGAAAAGAAGGAAGAAAGAAAAGAGTGAAGACCGCTCTTGCACAGGTAGATAGCACATGTTCAAAACCCGTTGCTTGGTCTCCAGTTTTAGGAAGAGACCTCATTATAATGGGGTAGATGGTAACGATAAGGAAAGTTTCATGGGGGCTTGAGTTCAACTTTGAAATCAGTTTAATATTTAAATAAATAATGAGAAAGGAAAGCAATTTGAAGATTGGGAAGTGAGTTCAGACAGCTGGGGATAAGAATAATCCCTGAATATGTTTATTCTTTAAATTTTCTAATGCCCCTTGGATGGTGACTAATATTTGTCCCTGTGCTTGCTTACCCTACAAAACCAAAGAGCTTTTAGTAAAGTTTCTCCATTTTCCGCCAATCTTTACCCTCTCTGATAAATGTGTTAACTTTCTACACTTCTGCGGAAGCCCACTTTGAGAAACTGAAAACAACTCTGGGTTAATCAACATTGAACTACAGATATAAAATATTGTATGGGGATTATAATTTGATAAATAGGAACATTCTGGGTCCCACACTGAGTCCAGATGGTTACACCATCTTTAATACATGTATCCATTTGGCATTAGCACATTTGCTTATCACAGTCTCTTTCTCATTTCAGTTTAATGATGGATGGGGTCCAGATATAATACAAGATGTTCCTCAACATGTTAAACTTCTGGTGAGTAAGTGAGCAGACAATGAGCTCTCTTTTACCCAGTATACTCCATACTCTCAACATAACCATTCCAGGAAAATCTGAACTTCAGGCTGATTAACTGATCGTTTTATTTACTCCCTGACCAAAATAAATAAGTAAATAAATAAATAAATAAAAGATACACAAATAAAGCGAACAATAGCTTTCCTCCAAAAGAAGGAAATAAACGGACTTTACCTGAACTATAAAGTTTGCAGTGCATCTAAAATTCCAGATTAGTTTCTGCACACGACAGCCAATCCAGAACTTTGGGCAGCTGTCAGTGAGGCCTGGGGATTTTGGGTACTAACTGGTTTCAGAGCTGCCTTCAGTTAAATTAGGGAAGTAAACCAATGTTGACTTCAACGTAGTTCAGATGTACTTACTACTTTATCTGTTGGCTCTACAATACATGCATCACTCACCACATTTTTTATCTTTAATTTTTTTCCTTTTTAAAGCCAGTAACAGTGTTTTTAATTTGGTTTCCTTCAAGGCTTCTTAGTTTTTCCAAGCTGCTCTTAAATTGGATGGTTTTCTATTTCCCATAAAATAAAAAAAATCAGAGTACTTGGCCTAGGATGAAAGGTTACCTGCATTCTTTATACATTCCAACTCTGGAACATGTCTTTTTTTTATACTTTTCATTTTATCTTTTCTTTTTTTTTTACTGATTCACTTGGTATTCCATCCAAGTTAAACTCTTCTCCTCTCTCATACTTCAACAGACACAAAGACAAACCCTACCATGGATGATTATATCCAGTTGACAAAGGCTGCTAGAAGATGACACAGTATGAAGTAAGATATCCCTTACCTTTTCCTATTAAATGCGTGGTAACACTGTGAGATCCTAAATAATCAGAAACTTTTAATATCTGTGAGGTTCTTTTGAAAATCCCCATGCACTGCAAGTGGATGCTTACTTAAATTTAATTGTGTGCAATCAGACATCTTGGAAATGACGTATGATTAGAGTGGCCCCCACCTGTTTAAAGGAAAGCATCTGTCAATTAAATACGTTGCTGAATAAACTATTAAAAGGTTTCTAGACTGACAGGTCACCGATTTTGAGAATGTGCTATGCTATCATGCTCGTCTTCTCCAGCTCATCTCATGCCCATACAAAAGCACTTATGAAAGCTTAACCCTGAAAACTCAACTTGGGATTCCTCCTGCTTTTGAGTCCTTTACAGCCTATGACACTCAAAAAGTACAGGGTACTGAGAACAGCAAGATGTGTCTCTGTGAGTATTTAATAAGGAATGAGCATATCTCAGATCTCTCAATTATCTTAAGATTTAAGGAATAGAACTTGCACACACTATTATAGTTTTTCTCTTTTCCTAGGGTCTCTTCCCCCTGTTCTTTTGGTGTATCTTTTCTTGCTCAAGAGAATTAAACCTGAATTTGATGTTTTCTTTTTTTCCTCTTTTCTCTATCATTCAGCTTCACTTGATTATGTTCCACTTTGGTCAATTATCTTCCTGATAGGTTACTTTTGTTTGTTTTTCTTTTTATTTGCCTTATTAAGCTTTGTTTTTTCTCTGTGTTGCCGCCTTTATTTCATGTTCAGAACTTTTGTCAGCCCTTTGGTTTTTCCTACCTTTTATTTTCCCTTTGTTGATTCTCTGGCGCTCTTATTGTGCTGCCAGAGTCAAAATGAATGTGAAACCAGTGTCTCATGTGGATTTACTCTGTTCTGCACAACATTTTTCTTTTATGTTTTTGTTTGTTACAAATTATCATGGTTTATAAACCCTTCCAGGCTTTTCAAAGGGCTCTGTATTACTAAATATGAAAACTAAAAGTATGTAACAGTTTCAAAGGGACAAATTCCCTTTTAGTAGTCACAGAGGATGCTGAAGTTAAGCAAGCGAATGCTGGTTGGATATACTTTCCAGCCACATGAGGTAATGTGGTTGCTTTTATAATGTCACAGAAATTAATGAGGCAATTTCCTGTGGAAAGACAAAACGGCATGGAGCAAACCTCATGGCACATTCTGGAAAGAAAACAAAGGCCTTTTTTTTCTCACTGATATGGTTTCAAAGTAATTCATGTAACAGTGTCTCTCATGAAAACTTGAATCCATCCCTGACCCAGATTTGCCCAGGACCTCACATACCTGGTAGTAAGGTTAGGTGAATGTATTCTTTTTCTAAATGCCTTGTTGACCCAGATTTAAAAGAAAGACCCTAAATGGTCTATGTCTCTTTTAAGATCTTGGGAGATTGTACCTCATAGATTTCCTAGCAGGGAGACCTAGGGATCACCTCTGGCTCATTAAGGAGAAGCCTTTGTTGGACCTGTAGGTTTGCACAGAAAAGTTGCAGGAGCTTGGTGGACTAGGATGAAAAAAAATACATCAAGATCCAAAGGAGGCTAGACTGCTGCTGGAATGTCAGACAAAACCTTGCCTAAGAGAGACACTCAAAAACACTGAGAACGTTGTGTTTTATAGCAGCTTAACTTTTTCACTGCCCTGCCTTCACTTTCTACTAGAAGTTTGACTGTCTGAGCCAGGACTGCAGACTCATGACTTAGGTGTCAAGGATGGCGGCGGAAGTATTCAGCTGCTCATCTAGGGGTTGGATTCATTGGGATTCTCATGGTGGAAATGCCCTTGAATAGAAGGAAACCAAAAGGCAAGTCAGTCAAGATGATAACATGTCTCTTATATACACATATTATAATGCATTCCTGAGCAATGTAGTTTTACCTGTATTGGAATGTTATAAAACAGAGTCCAAATATATTGTTTTGGAACAACATTCTTTTGTTTAACATTATGTTCACAGAATGCATATTGATATGTGTAGCCAAATAGGTTGATTTCCAGGGTAACATTATATTCTGTTTTATGAATATATTATAATGTATATATTTATTTATTCTATTTACTATTTTTTTTTTCAGTTTTGACTACTACAGAAGTTTTGTACATTCTTTTAAATGTACCCTGACTTTCTCTAAAGAATTTTCCTAGGAAGAGAATTTCTGGGTTTTAGGGAACTAAATACTTATTCATATTTGACAAATGATGAAAAATTACTGTCCACAATGCTGTGCCAATTTGTGCTGTCACCACCAGTTTGTGAGAGGTCCCGTTGCATCTGCATTGGTTAGCTGCCACTACAATAATGCTGTTCATTGAACTACCCCAAACTCAGTTGCTAAACACAGCACTCATTGATTCTCTATATAATCCATGGGTTGTCTCTGATGGACACTGAAGTTGTAGAGACCTAGGTCTGTTCCACTTTCCTCTCATCCCATCTAGATCAGGAGCCTGTTCTTTCTGTGGTGATAGCAGAAGCAGGATCCTCTGGTGATATTACCTTCACTAACATTCCATTGGCCAAAGCAGACCACCTGGTTAATCACAAAATCAAAACAGGGTAAAGGTGCTCTACCTTTAGTGGGAGATACTACTTGGTTACACGACAAAGGTGTAGATATGGCAAGGGGTAAAAAATTGAGGCCAGTAATTTAATTTACTTTTGATGCATTCTCATCAAAATTTGATACTTTCAAACTTCTTAAAACTATATAAAATGGTATTTGTGGGAGGTTGTAATATGTATATAACTAATTATTAATGAGGCTGGAAAGTATTGGTCATTTATATTATCCTTTTGTGAAGTGCCTGGTTAAGTTTTCTGCCAACCATTATTCTAATGGATTCTTTGTCTAGAATAGCCACTCTCCCCCTCCCCCGCCCACGTTATCTGCATGAGATATGTTCCAAGACACCTTCTGGATGCCTAAAACTGAGGATAGTACCAAACCCTATATATACTGTGTTTTCCTAAACATCCATACCTGTAATACAGTTTACTAATTAGGCACAGTAAGAGATTAACAGTAATAATAATAAAATAGAACAATTATGATAATGTATTAAAAGTGACATGAGTATAGTATCTCTGAAAATATCTTATTCTACTGCACTCAAGTTTTCACTTAAAGCTTCTCTTTGGCATGTCTGAATGGCCATCATCACTTCTTCTGTGCTGAGGGATTATTATTAAAAAAAAAAAAAAAAGTGTTACCTAAACACAAGCACTGCGGCAGTGTGGCAGTCGACCTGGTGAATGGAGTGATTGACGCATGCGCAGTGTATGGAGCGTGGATGCGCTGGACAAAGAGAGGATCCAGGTCTTGAGGGTAACAGAGAAGCTATTATTAGATTCCAGAACGCCGCTAAGAATGGCACAGGATTTAAAACTTACTGATGGTTTAATTCTGGATTTGTCCATTTAATATTTTCAGACCGAGATTGATGGTGGGTAACTTGAAACTACAAATGAGGGGGTGACCACTGTATTTCCCTTGAGAGTCATTCTGCATTTTATTTATTCCCTCCATATATGTTGTTACCAAGTCTTTTTAGTTCCTTTGTAATGATTTTTATCAAGGGTTCTTACTTGTAACATAATCAAATACATCCTTTGAAATATGATTAGTAATTTTTTTTGTCTTCCATAAGAAATCTTTTTCAAAGTGAGATTATAAAAAAATACTTCACTATGTTTCCATGGCCCATGTAAATCAGTTGGTTGGAGCATCTTCCTGTAACAGAAAGGTTACGGGTTCAATTCCTGGTTACGGCACACACCTAGGTTGTGAGTTCGATCCTGGTCTGGGTACAGGTCTCAGTCTGCATAGATACGGGGGCAACCAATCGATATTTCTCTCTCCTATTGGTGTGTCTCTGTCCCTTCCTCTCTGTCTCTCTAAAAAACAGCAAGTGAAAAAAAGTCTTTGAGTGAAGATTAAAATAATTAAAATAATCGCCCTCTGTTTTATATTATATACAAAACTTTATAGCTCTGTCTCACAAATTTAGGTATTCACTATTGCTTGACATGTCAGTCTTTCTACTTCATTGTCTTTTAGTGTGGCTGGGGCTATTCTTGTCCCTTTATAATCAATAGAAAATCTAAATGAGCATTCCAAGTATGATAAAATACTGATATGTTTATTTTAATTTAGCGTGTATTGGAATTAAAAATGAATTATGACAAAATTTTTTCAATAATAAATTTAATGAGTTTTTCAATTCATAAAAATTATTTCGATCTTTCATAAAAATTAGTTTGCATATCATAGTTTTAAAACTTTCTCATTAATATCTTATATATTTAAATTAAGTTTATTGCTGATACTTCATGCTTTTGCAGCAGTTGTAATGATATCATTATAAAAATTATATTTTCTAACCACTTTTCATTTAGTGATGAAATATAGCATTCATTTGCAGGGTTCTATATTTATTATTTAGTCCAGCAATACTGCTGAGTTCATTTATTAATTCTAATAATATCAGTGGATTGTATTTTTCTTAAAGTTTCACACCTAGAGTTTTCACTGCAATTTTTGGAAATGAAATTAACTTCTTTCTGACTGAAGTTAATAAAGATTCACTTTCATTTATATGTATATCAAAGCAACAATATCTCCTAAAACAACAAAACTGACGTGCTTGATACTCACAATTTGCCTCTTTAGCTAACACTCTTAGATCATATTAACTTACTCTCTCCTCTTTTCTACCCTTCTCGGTGGTGATGGACCATATCAGTTACACTCCTTTTACCTCTGTTTATGTATGGCTCCAGTTTTTGGAGAGTAAAAATGGGAAAAGGGTAAGGTATAGCTATTTCTTGCCCTGGTTTGCTTTACTGTTTCTCAAGAAGTCAACAGCCAGATTCCTACACCCAAGGGCACAACTCTCTTCTAAAGCAGTAGGTCTCTGTTCATCTTCCTCCCACATGCCTCACCAGCTCTAGGGGTAGGGAAAGCTTCCTCACTCCTGTTCAGCCAGGAGTACTTTATCACTCTTGGCTTTTAACTCTGTCCACAACTCTGTACATTTCTTTTATTAAACAATCTTTACTAACTTGTTAATAGCCTACCACAACCTTGGCTATTTTATATTATATATATTTTTTCAAATGAATGTTAAATCAATTTATGATTATCATTTGTAATTCTAAGGTCCACATATCTGTGACACCTAAGTAAATCTTGGGTGTCACTAATTACATGCTAGTTATACTATAGGGAATGCTCTTCTGTATACTACTTAAACTTACTCAGCCTTCCTAAATATAACTAAGATTGGTTTCTAAAGAAGATGTGGACAGGATGTGCCCAACAGCAGTATTTATTCCAGGAAAGTAACTTTCCTAATGCAAAGAATAGATGTAATCTAATCAGAGCTTTTGTTAAGAACAATACTATATTACTTTGCTGTAATAATGTCCAGTGGAACTGAGGTATATTAATGAATTTACAAAAAATGCTCACTTGTGACTACATATCAAATTTTACCCACAGAAAATATTTGGTATATTAAATTTTGAACAAATACCATCACTGGCTTTCAGATTTATTACTTTTATCATGTTTTTCTGTTACCTTGAAAAAATGTCATTTCCCATGCCTCTTGGATATTATTATTATCTTTTAAATTGTAGTATAAAGTTAATAGTTTTCATTTTTCTTTTTTATTTATTTATTTTTAGAGAACGGGGAAAGGAAGGAGAGAGGGAGAGAAACATCAATGTGTGGTTGCCTCTCATGCACCCCCTAATGGGAACCTGGCCCACAACCCAGGCATATGCCCTGACTGGGAATCAAACTGGTGACTGTTTGGTTCATAGGCCCATGCTCAATCCACTGAGCTACACCAGCTAGGGATAATAGTTTTCTAATATACAATGCTATAAATACAGTTTGTTGTAGGTGGACAGTTATATGAGAAAAACTGTGAACTACATATCATGTCCCTCCACCATTAATCAAAAGTAACACTTCAGTGGTTCCAAGTGAGACTAAGTTAATCATAGAAAAATGAGAAAAGATAAAGGAAGAAAATGA
Organism: Phyllostomus discolor; assembly: GCF_004126475.2. Classification (NCBI taxonomy): domain Eukaryota; kingdom Metazoa; phylum Chordata; class Mammalia; order Chiroptera; family Phyllostomidae; genus Phyllostomus; species Phyllostomus discolor. The sequence continues at coordinate 17,031,170 of NC_040903.2, forward strand.
GTCTACATCCTTGAAGTGTCACCCTTAGCATTCTTGGATAAGATAAAGGTTACATTTGGAGAATCTTCGAATTTGAGCATTTGAATGTTCAGTTGAAGGATTTCAGCTGTCTTATCAGTTCTGTACATCCCAGGAGCCAGGAGTTTGGAATGATTCTGAATTTAAGAAGAAAAAAAAATGATGAGAGAGTGATGGAGTGGGGAGTTAAATGTTTTTCAGAACATGCCCTTGTGTTGGCTCTTTTCAATAGCTCTCTTACAAAAAGACTGTACTGCCAATTTTTTAGCAGGTTGAAATACTAAGAATATAATCATTGATGAATCACTTCTTAGTGAAGAGCCAATTTAGAACAGAAATGGACAGGTGAACTGCTAACAGCAGGGCAGAGTCTGAGGTGTATAAGGATAGAAGGAGAGAAGAACAGCATGTTTTCATGTTAATTTGGTCCGAAACCTTGACAATAAAGTGATAATGGAAATCTCATAAGGTGTGAATGAAGGTCTCCAACCAAGTTAGTGAAGACGTTACATAATACATCAGTGATAAAACCTCTTTTGACTATAAATATATTGAGTGTTTCATACCCAATAACACTTAACCTACTGGTATTGTGGAGTAGTAGAAAAAAGCATGAGTTTTGAAGTTGGATAAGTTGAAGTTAGCTGAGTCCATTGGCTGAGACACTTAACCTTCCTTGCTTTTGGTGCTCTCATCTATCAAATGAGGACATTCAATCATATTATCTGAACATTCTCATTGATCTTCATAAAATATGTTGCTTTACATGTGTTTAACGAACAAACTCTAAGTAAGGTACAAATGGTATAATGGGAACAGGAGTAAATTTATTTCAAAATAAAACAGGCCTCATTCTGATGTTTAGACCTGCTAGATCTTATCCCTTCTGACCTTGTGATCCTGAACTTGACATGTGTTATGAGACTGCTATTTCTCCTCTTTAAAGAGGATATAATAATTCTTGGTAAAGATGTTTTTATAAAAAGAGTAAATGGGAAAAAGCATAGAAATACACTTTTTAAACACTACATAAATGTAACAAGTGGACATTTATATATCAAATATAACTGGGTCTCAAATAAAGCTGGAGTTGCCTACATTTAGATTTGTTTAAATAAAATACATATCCTTGATTTCAGGCAATTGAACACAGGCATGATTCTGGCTCCCTTTTCCTTGGCTTGGTGTGGTTCTGTATGTTAAGATGTTGGAATAACAAGATGGTGGGTTCTTTGTCTTCCTGGGTCCCTGACTGACTGGCAAAGCAAGCTCCCAACAACCTGGATTACACAAGTAGAGATGTGAGAAATAAAGTGTTGTTTTATGCCACCGAGATTTAGGAGTTAATTTGGCTTTAAAACATAAATACACAGTTATAAGGAATGGAAGCTTGTCTAGAAATGATCTTTGCTGAATATTCAGATGAAAGAGAAATCATTGTTTTGAAGTCACCTAACGAAGTATGGATATGAAGCATGCTTGGACTTCAAGGAGCAAAAGGACTGAGTAGTTAAGTAACAAGAGAATGTAGTGGAAGTGGCTAAGATGACACATTATAATTTAGGTTGGTCCTAGGGGTCATATTTAGTATTAGAGATCACTGGAAATTGAACTAAGTTCCTATCAAAAACCAAGAAAGTTTAAACTGGGAAAAATTTCCATTCAACACCAGTCTATTTTCTTGGGAACAGAAAGTGGCAAGAATAGAGAAAGTATTCTGGTGTAATTCATATAGAGTAGGATTTAAGTCAGTCTTCTACCTGAAGTGAGATAGTAGAATTTATATATTTATATATTTATAATGATATCAAATATTCATATACACATAATTTTGGGGCCTCTTATGTTATTTCTATATTATGGTATTTCTATAATTAAAATATTCCATAGAGGCAGGAATTTTCTCTATCTTGAGTGACTCAATAGAAACTCAATGAACATTTGTTTTATATACTCATACAATGAGTGAATAATTTAATAAAAGCAATATATGGTGTATGAATGAATGCATGAATGAAAGTGTGAAAGAATGAATGAGCAAATGAATGAACAAATGAGTGAATGAATGGCAAAAAGATTGGACACAAGTATTTGGAGCAGGAAGCTGTAGCTTAGTGGCATGTGAATGCTAATCACTTAGATTAGGAACATCGGAAACTAGCATTAGCAAAGTGAAGGCAAGGCCATATCCCCACTGGTAGATACTGGGCTTTTCATGTCTTTCCCACGTTACTCTCAGGAGCTAGTCAGATAGACCAATTGGTTTTACATTCTAGGATTTTGTAAAGTTCTAATCCTGATCCTAATATTCTCTTTCTCAGCTGTCTGAATTTTGTTCACTCTGGTAAGCAGATTCTTGCATATTCCACTTGGTTTTAACTTTTCATCCTATCTCTTCATATGCCTCTGGCTAATTCTTATTAATGTATTAGCTCTCAGGAAACATTATTTTATTCTCCCAAATAAAGTATTTGATTTTTCTATGTATTTAACAATAATCATACTTCCAATTATTAAAGGTCAGCTTCCCTTTAACCTCTAAGAATCTGGAAATTCCTATGGTTAGCTTGCTGGGTACATCATAACCATTCAATAAAGATCATGTAATGAATGGATAAATGAATTAATAAAACAAAAATCCCCTAGTACCTGACTCCTGAAAATTCAGGGACTGCCAACTTAGTTTTATTTAGCAGTGCCATTTTTCTTATTACCCAATTGCATTTCCAGTGCAGAACCTGGAAGTTCTGTAATACACAGAAGTGAAGAAACGTATCTCTACTTCTGCCATAGAAGTGAATATATACATAAATATCTATGGCTTTTATATAATGTCTTTTGAAGCTTTTTAAAGTGTGAGATTCTTATGATCACTAACAGCCTTGGGAAAATTACGTGGACTAAAGATAATTTTTAGGTATTCAGTTTACTTGGCACTTTATGAGCCTAACCAGTAGGAAACCACAAAAAAAAGTTACAGGGGAGAGATGAAAGATGTTACCAAGTCAATCTCACACTCTCAGTCTGGTAAAAATGCTGGAAGCATATCTGTGTGTGAAACCTGCAGGCAGAGGTCAAAGTTCCCTGGACAATGAAATGACAGATTGCAATCATATCCCTGATTTTAGATAACACATACAATGATTCTAAGTACATATGCATATCTTTACAATATGAAATAGTCACCAGAGTACATTGAATGTCTCAACAGTACTCGATATTTAAAAATACAGATAAAGGGAAAAAGGAAGGAAAATTAGGAGTAGAAGTTATCCAAATAAAATTTTGTAAGAACTATCCTTCTGTCTTTCTGTAGAACTTTAACAATGACTTAAAAATTCTACTAAAAGCATTATAGACAACAGGTAAGGGCAGAATAAATGAAGAGTCAGCCTCTGAAAGAGTAGGCGTATCACACACGGACAGACACAATCAATCCTGAATCACTGATCTGTGAGCAGATTTTACTTTTCTTACCTGCACTGTCCCCAACAAAGAATCTTAAGTATAATTGAAGATGTAGTAGATACAAAGTAATGGTTAAGTATACTACCTGAGTTTGAATCTTGCCTTCGATGAGCTAAATTACTACTTTATGTCTCAATTTCCTGATTTGTGAAAAAGGGGAAAACAATAGTAATTACTTCTTAAATGTCTTACAGAGATTAAATAAGTTAGTACCTGCACATCTGATAGAATTTGTGTTTGCCAGTTATCAATATTACTGCAATTGCTAGTACAGAACTGTCATAATCGAGACTGATGCTCAACGATACCTGAGGGGTTGGGTTTCATTCATTGCTAGTGCTCAAACCCACTTAGGATACTGACCATCAAGAGTTTTGTTCTTTTCTTTGTTAGATTCTGCAAGATGTTACAGCGAAGATATTAATATCTAACATTTGTTGTAAAGTAACCATATGTCACACACTTGTGTATTACTTGTTTTAATTATGAAAAATAAATAATAAACACACACCTAATACAGGGTGGAGGTACTCGTATCATCCCCATTTTAAGTTTATGGAAACTGGACCATAGAAAGGTCAATGGCATGCTCAAAGTCAAACGATTAGTAAGATTAGAGGGAGAATTTAAAGTCTTTCATGTTAAATTTATGCTTTAACCTTCACGTATCTTTTTCTGTCTCCTTGTGAAGATCTTTCCTCTCTCAGTGCTTTCTTTTTCTTAAAAAGTGCTAAATTAACTAAAAACTTTTATCAGGGAAAAACATTTCTTGAATGGTAAAAGCTAAAAAAAACCTGATTCCTTATTGTACAGAAATATATAGCCATATGCATTCATTTATTTATAAAATATTAATTTTGTTCCTACTACAAGCCAGGCTGTTTTCTTCACATGATGATGAAACAATGCCAGGCATGTGGGAGCTTTTATTCTTGTACTTTAAGCAAAAATACTAATTGAAACATCTCACCAAGATGAGGACATTTGAGCAAAGAGCTGACAGGTAGGCATTCAAAATCCAGGGGAAGGGAATCCTAGGACGGGGAGCGGTAATTACAAAGCCCCTGAGCACATGCGCATTTCTGACTGTGGGAAGCAGTGCAAGGTGGCCGTGTGGCTGGGGTACAGTGGGAAGAGAGCAGGGTGTGAGGATCGTGCAGTACACAGGCAGGGTATTGCAGGCCGTTTCAGGCACTTTGCATCTCACTTGAAATCAGATGGTCTCTGAATGGTTACTGATCAAGAGTGACACAAACTGATTCAGTTTGCAACTGTGTCATTTCCTACTGGTGAGCTGAGAAGAGACCATAGATGATCAAGGACCAGGGCGACATTTCTGAGAAGACATAATGGTGCATTATTCAGAGTAATCATGTTGAACATTATGAAAAATGAGACAGAATTTTTGTTCAAGGTAAAGCTGGAATATTATCAGACACCCCCTAATTATTGTGGCTACTGCAATTGCAGCAATTAGCTATGTGGGCAGTAAAAGCCTGTAGGAGAGCATGTGTCATATGATGAGTAGTTTCTCAGGGATAGCTGAATATGAAGTTGGTTTCTGAGTGTCTGCATAGCCCTGAATGTCAATGACCTGGTTTTCTTCATTGTGTAGGCATCATTTGTGAGCATAGTATTTGACTAACCAAAAATTAGCATGTAAGACATGAGGCAGAAGCAGGGTTGTAGGTAGGGGTGGCAAGGGGGTTTTATGTGGTAGTAGTAGAAATAATAATGTCTGTGGTTGCTAGCCTTTACATATATACATATATATATATCCATCCACCCACCCATCCAGTTAATAGTGGCTAGGGAATCCATGCATGAGTGTTAGCCTACTGCTAAGACTACTAATTCCACTAGGGTTAGAAAAGGAGGAGAACATTATTCATAACTGGTAATTCTTTATAATCAAGAGCATATCAAGTTTTTGTGGACTGGAGAATGATACAATTCTGAGTATTCTCCTTTAGAACATAAATGAAAATACTATAAATACAAATTGCAAAATGAGTTTCAGAGGCTTGTAAAGGTCTATGCAAGTAAAAGGTCCAGAGAATTAAGTTTTATTAACTCTAATATTTATCCATCATTTTCTACATTATTGCTTCTTTTATCTAGCAGTCTTCAACAAAACACTTTAAACACTAGGCTTATAAGCTATTGGATATAGCTTATTGAAATATATAGATTGTATGCATGCATGCATTTTGACCTTTGGCCTGTCCGCCTGTGCAATTCATTCTTCAAAAGTACATGGAAAACTGAGAACTTTCAAGGAGAGGAATAGAAAGTCCGAGAACTTTATTGAGACATTTGTACTAACAATAGCCAGGAAGAAAAAAAGTATCATTTTTCTAAAGACATAGTCTCTTGAGCTGTGATCTTGTCAGTTCTTAGAAGCTGACTAGGGTCAGTTCCTCTATCGCTTGAATATGAAATCTCAGGAGATAACATGAAAGATGGAAAGAAATGGTGTTTGCTATTTTTTAATGTTATCGCTTTATTCTTTTTTCATGTTTCTTTCAGGATTCATAATAGAGCTAAAGCAACTATCAGTCATGTTAAATTTCTTTTAAAAAAAGTTAACAAAAAGTAAGATTTTATTAGAAATTCCTGGGGATTTCAGGAGGATCCTTTTGTCAGTGTCAGTTATAAAATGACCTGTTATTACTGCCTCTGGCATATTAGAAACATTTCTAGTCACAAAGCTTTATACTGTGCATGCAAAGTAGATTTAGGATAATCATAATCATACCCCCCCATCCTTCTTATTTCTTCTATCCTCTTCCTGATGACAATGGGAAGGAAGTAAAGCTGTACCTCATGTTTGAGAGTAAATGGGCAAGGGTGGGCCTGAATCCAAACATGATGGTGATGTTGAAGCTACATAATGATCTTATTTGGACAGGAACTCACCAACAGGAGTGTTTTCCAACTCTGAACAACAGAGCTGCATGCACAGGTGCACGTGTGGTGCACATGAGCCCCCGCATCAAGCCAGTCAGTGGTTCACAGTCACCACCTCCCTTCGGGAAACCTTACATTCTTAAAGCAAGAACGACTTGTGACAGACTTAGTGTGATGCCCATGTTGCAGTATTTACATATATTACATCCTTATGTTGTACTCTTGAAACGAATATAGTAGTATATTTCAATTACTTCTCAATATATTTTTAAATGGTTTGCCTTGTTCTCCCCTATAGCTACACTTTAGTTAAAAAAAAAGAAATAAGGATAGTATTTTTGTTTTATTGCTTCCTGGTTATAGATATGTAATGAGCTACCTTTTGTGATTGAAAACAAAAGAGAAAAATTATGTCTTCTCCCTAAATTGTATTTATCCTACTAAATGGTCAGTTGAGATGAAAGGGTAAATTATTTGGATAAATGTGTCAACTATACCATGAATAATAGTATCTTAAAATCACAAATCAAGTGTTGACTTACGTAATTGGATAGAATAGAAAACATTGTTCATATTACTCTTGGGAATCTATCTGTATCTATATATCTATATCTATATCCCTACCCATATCTACAGCTTATCTATAATTGCAGTTACTTTGACATAATGGAATACCTCCTGCTGTGAAAATTATAGACCAAATTTTGAAACTGTTCAGAAAAGCAGTCTATCAATCAAGCTTTTATTTGACTGGCCTGTCCACCATGATTATTAATGTCCACACACTCCTCTTATTTCATATATATTTTTTATTAATGTTTGAGTACATTTGTCTCCATTTTCCCACCACCACTTTCCCCCTCCCTACCCACCTCCACCCTCAATCCTAACACCCCTTTGGCTTTGTTCATGAGTCCTTTATATATGTTCATTTACGACCCTTCCCTTCTTTCCCACATGATTTCCCTCCCCCGCACCCTGGGTACTGTCAGTTTGATCTTTATTTCAATGTCTCTGGTTCTATTTTTCTCGCTTGTTTTGTTCATTAGGTTCCACTTATAGGTGAGATCGTATGGTATTTGTCTTTCACCTCCTGGCTTACTTCACTTAGCATGATGCTCTCACACTCCTAAAACACCTTTGTAGTCACATTACTTCCATTGGATCATCCTTCTTTTTATCATTCCCCTGTTCTTAAGTAGCTTTTTTTTTTTCTGGTTTTCTGGTTCCATTCTTCCAATGTTCCACATGACCATCAGAAGGAATGTTCAGAGATGCAGAGCTAAGCTTGCCTTTTATCTTGAAGAACCTTTCTCACTCTCTATAAGCCTCCCACATCTCACTACTTAGTTTTTGATCCAAACTCCATTTCCTCCAGCACTTTGTATAGTTTCTCAAATTTGTATGCTTTTGTGACTTCTGACTTTTCATGCTTGCTATTTCTTCTATTGGAAATTCCCTTCCTGTCCTGGTATCTGGGTTCAGGGCCCTTCATCTATGCCCTTATAAAATGATTTGCCTCTGAACTTTATTCTAGTTCTATTTCACACATAAAGAGAGTTAATTGTATCTTTAGCAGAAATACAATCTCTGTATGGTTAATGCCTATTCCTAACTTCCCAGTACCTAATTGAAAGCTTGGCCTTGAGTAGGTGCTTTATAAATAGTTGTTGAGTATATGAATCGATAAATGAATAATGTCAAGATAAATAATGCTGGAAGAAAGTGAGAGATGTAGAGGTATAATTTGGGAATTTTCTAACCTATGGGCATTTGTTCTTCAAAACCCATGACAAAATTATAAGATTGTTTGCCACTTTTAAATAAATTTAGGTTTTTATTAAATACTGTCTTGGAAGTTATTTTGTGCCTTGTATTGAAAAACGCCCTCATACAAGAAACTTGTCAGACATAACCTTACAAGTATATAGAGAAAATAGCAGTCTGATAGCATGATTTTAGAAATGCTCAAAACTTTGTCTGAAAAACAAAACAAAACATTTCTTCAGGAAAATGCAATTATTCCTGAAATTATGGAGTTGGGTTTATGAGTTATAGTTTTAAGATTTAGAACTTTAGCACACATTATAAAACGTGGTTTTCCTGACCTCATGTGCCCCTTCCATTGATGCCAGTGAAGTAAAATGTGGTTACTGGAGTAAATTGGAGTTGGAATTCAGTTCCTGATCCACTCACGTGTTGTCTTGTGGTTCTGAATTGTAACTTAATTCTTGAAAACAATTACTTCATTTGTCAAAAATAGTAGTAATGCTATGATATGAGAAGCAACATAGCACAGTCAATAAATACATTGCTTCTAAAACAAAATTGCCTACATACAAATTTTGAGTACAGAGCCACTTAGCTTTTCTGAGTCTCAGATTTCCCTTCAGTCTATAAAAGTATGATAATAATACTGTGAATAATAATAGTAAAAGTGTGTATCTTAAGAGTTTGTTCTGAGGATTCACAAAGGTGAGCCAGGAAGAATGGATGTCTAACACTCAATAAGAGTTTGCCAGTATTTCCATTATCTTAATCTTGCTGTGAAGACTGGTATACAATTAATTCCTTTTAGGTCTGTTTAAAATTTTAGCACAGTTCTTCTCATAGAATAAGAGCACAAAAAATTATTGTACTTAATCATTCTTTACACAGATAGCTATTTAATTCCTTTTTACATATATAAAGCATTTCCCCTTAGCTTAATAAAACTTTGAATCCCACTTCCCGCTCTTTCAAAGGAGAGATCAAATACTAGTTAAAGAAGGAAAAAGTTTCTTGGGATTGTTTATAAATTCAGTAATCCAGAGCATTAATCAAAAGCAGATCATTTAGAGCATGTCCCCCCCCCATTATTTCATAAAATAATGAAGCCAAGCCTTTCTTTAAAGAATTTGAAAACAACACTCCTTCTCTCGCTTTCCCCTCAAAGGAAATAAAAAACCCATGAAGCTTAGAATACAAGGAAAATAACAGCCTATGATCTTTTTCCATTCATACAATTGATTGTGAGCATGAGGTGAAGGAATTAACATCATCAAAATGTCTATACTACCCAAAGCAATCTATAGATTCAATGCAATCCCTATTAAAATACCAATGACGTATTTCACAGATATAGAACAAACATTTAAAAAAACATATAGAACCATAAATGACCCCAAATAGCTGTAGCAATTCTGAGAAAGAAGAACAAAGTAGGAGGGATCACAATGCCTGATATGAAACTATATTATAAGGCCACTACAATCAAAACAGCTTGGTATTGGCATAAGAACAGACACAGATTAATGGGACATAATGGAGAGTCCAGAAATAAACCCAAGTGTCTATGGTCAATTAGCATTAGACAAAAAGGGCTGGGGTATAACATGGAATAAAAATAGTGTGTTATACAAATGGTGTAAGGAGATCTGGACAGCTTCATGCAAAAAAAAGAAACCCAACCACCAACACAAAATTTTTTGTGTCTACCATACACAAAAATTGACTCAAGATGAATAAAAGACTTACATATAAGTTACAACACCATAAAAGTCCTAGAGGGGAAGGTGGGTAGGAAAATTTCAGGTATTTCACACAGCAGTATTTTCAGCAACATGCCCCTTAGGGCAAAGGACATAAGAAAGAATAAACATGTGGAGAGGAACTCCTAATGGGGATCATTCTGAAAGCTGTTGGAAGTGCCTCCCATCTTGACAAGGCTCTCACCTTGGCTTTAGACTTTGCCCCCAAACAAGTAGTATCAAACCCATGTATACTCTCACAATTTTGAGTTTTAGTCATTAGATTTCAGAAAACATATGCAAAATATTCTCCAAAAATCAATTATACAACAGAATAATACTGATATTGAAATATTAATAAAGGTCCTGGGAGACTGTTCAGTTATTTTTCCTCCAAATATAGTAAATTTCTCCTCATGTATTATACATTGTTTAAATTTGTGTTACATAAATAATACATAACAAAGTAATTTATTTATAAGAATTGCACTTTTTGTTCCCCGTTTCTACTTCCACAGCACATTGGTATTCAGACTTCTCTGGTATGCTGATCACCTGTGTCAGCTGAGTGTTGGTCAGTGTGTGTGAAATGTGAAAGCATTAGGATGACTGATATCAACTTTGGAAACATACTAAGAGGCATTAACATTTTAATTTAAAAGGAAAAGTAAGTATGTGTGGACAGATTTTTATCATTCCATCCAATATATTTTCTTGTGTAAATTCATGTTGAGAAAAGAGACATCAAAGAGTAAGTTCTAAGCTTTTCACAGCATAAATAATGTCCTTCGCTTAATTTTAAGAAGCAAGCTCTTAGAAATAGGATGCAATGTCTTGAAGACACATCTCTTTCAATAGTAACTCTCATTCACCTCAAGGAATCATTCCAAGAAGGATTCCAGACTTCATCAGATTAGTCAATGTTAAGTATAATGTATTTAAGACTTTTTGGTGTATGAACAGATGTAAAAGAATCTTGGAAACGATCATTCTCGTTAAATTATTCCTATTCTTTCACTCTCTAGGATTTAAAAATAAAAACAATTTGTGTTCTCTTCAAACTGAATGCGATCAGATGAGTTTGTTTATTTCAGCATGTTTTTTTTTTTTTTCTCACATGGGGTGCTATGGAATAAAATCAGAAATAAATTGCCTCTGTATTTGTAATTCTATTTCCAGCTTTTAACAAGATGTTCATGGGGATTAGTATTTCATTAGATTTCAGAAAATAGAGGGAATGTAAGTTAGTATTTTTTATTTCTCTTACAATTAATTTCACAAAAAAAAGCATAAGCAAGTGTGTGGGCACAGAAGTGTTCCTTTTCTTTACGTCCGCTTCTCTGTTAGACCTCACCCTCTGGGAGCCTCTTCATTTTGCCTCTGTTGTAGAGACTTCCCTCGGCCCAGAGACTGACACAGTTGCAGTCGTTACACAAAAGCCTTACGGGATCATAATAGTGAAAATACTATCCATAAATTAGCAACGCTTCCCATGTAATGAGTAATTCTAAGATAAAACTCCATTCTTAACATAAATTTGCATGAAAGGAATTGAGTGTTTGGATAAGTTTTAATTTAAAACCACACACACACAAACCCCCCCTAGAATTAGGCTTGTCCGCCTTGTACAACAGAAGAAACTACAGCAGAGCACAGTCACCCGGCCCACCAAACTTCAAATGGCGACTCATGCAACACTAATGTTTTAAAAAAAACACTCAAAGAATCTCTGAATTATTACATTGTGTTCATTTGTTACCTCAGTTTTCTGATAATTCCTACAGGTCAAGGACCCAATGGTATTTATCTTTAATATCCCCAGTATCAAGTGCTGTGCAAAGCTCATCGTCAATAATACTCTATCAGTGGAAATCTGAGATACATCTTTTTTGTTTCTCAACAGCAGGCTTTGCAATGAGTTTGATTAAATAATTATCAGTGAACAGTTTTGAAGGAGTGTTTGGGTCTTTACTAGAAATCTGTTTTTGTTTTTGTTTTTTTTTCAAATTATTTAGTTTCATTACCAGTTTCTTGCCTATGTGACAACTAGTATGTCCCCCTGAAGGGCTGCATGGTTCCCGTTGGCTAGTCAGCATTGTCAGCCAGCACCCTGCCTCTTCCTTTTGTCTGATAAGAAAATTCTAATTCCCAGCCGAGGCAAGTCTCTAGTAATGGAGCAAGAGAAACTCAAATATCTTGAATCCCAATGAGCCTTTTCAGGCTAACTTTGCCATTTTTCCACATTTCCTGGATAATTCTTTAATCAGGTTATGCTACTGTCAGTGTTTAGCTAGATATTGATAAAGGAAAGAGAGAAAAGGGAACTAGGCATTGAATTTAATAAACTGCGAGCAAAGCCTGTTTGCTTGCTCAGCCAGGAAGCTGTAGCTTCACACCCCAGGGAATTATACCATTTCTTTGTAAAGCGGATTAACATCCCCCACCCCTGCCCCTTCTAATAACAGATTTCCAGGTAGGAGCAGGGCAAGACTGGTACATACAGTGTGTAAGTCAAAATGGTGCAGAAGGTGCTTGACCAAAAAGCCTGTCAGTCTAGTGTGGAGAAAAAGGGATTGGTTGGGAGGTGGCCCCATCTGAAGCTCATGGAAGCTTGGGAAGTTCATTGCTCCTTTTGAAAAAGGCACCTGGTGATCAGACCCAAACTCAAGCTCCTGGTTGTAACCCCAGGGGAATAAAGAAGCGCGCTCTCTCTCTCTCTCTATCTCTCTCTTTCTGTCTCTTTTGCTTCTGACCTGCACTCGCACAGTGCACTCACCTGCTCTCTCCACGTGGCCCTAGAAGCCATGTAGCCCATGGCCTCCAGGAAGGTGCCTGAAATAGACAGCAACAAGGTAAATTAGCCAGATTCTGGACTAGACTATACTTTAATACAAAGCGTAAGCCCTGGGAACTAGCTTTTGTCTTGGCCTCACTGAAAACACAGTTGGACTCTTTCTGTGGTGGGGCAAATGGAGGATGGGGGACACTAGAAACCAAGGGGGCAGCTTCTATCTCCACACAAATAAACCATGCCACTCCACAGTCTTCCATTACGTGGGCCTGTGGAATGCATCCCTTGTGATCATGTGGAAAGACTTACTTTTTGCCCACAACATCTATACCTGTGAAGAGCAGTTTTTCAGAATGTACTTTTTGCTTGAACATGCAATGTGACAAGTATTTTCCAATTTTCTTGAGAAAAGAATAAAACTGAGTAAGAGGGTATGAAGGGCATTCATTATAGGGGAACTGTCAGATCATCTCCATATGACTTTCTCTTCCTTCTGCTTCTCTTCCTTATTACCCTCCTCCCTTTCTCTACTGCCCTCCCCCTCTTCCTCCTCATTTTCCTTTTCCTCCTTGTTTTTCTGTCTCTACCTGCTTTTCTACACACTCACATATGTACATATTACCAAATAGTTATACAGATAGATTATAAATAGATATATAAACCAGGCTATTCTGTTGTTTCATTGTTCTTAGAGTCCTACAAAGATCAGTGTAATTCAGTAGATGCCAAGTATTCCCACACCCTAAGATTGTGTGTTTGAATTATATCTATGAAAAACAGGCTAAATAAAGATTACTGCTTTTGCTGGCAATGTTCTTTACCCAAATCTAGGCAACTTACATGGGTACTGATTGAATACAATACTGTATGGGGATGGATTGGTAATGGAAAAAACACAACAAAAATAATAGAACTAATGAAAATGTCACATTGACAGAGTAGCCTGTATTAAGATTTTACTGCAAGAAGGCATGATTAAGGTGAATGTGACATTGACAGCAATGGTGCCGGGGTTTACAAAGTTAATAAAATATTATAAGAATATTACAGAGTTTCAAAAAAAGTTCACTGGAAGTTTGAAGATACTGGTAGAGAGAATTTCTTTAGAAACATTGAAGTACGTGGGACCTCATTCTAGAGTTTGAGGAAACAAGGAGTGGCATTTGGTACCTGCCAGGAAAAAGTCTCAGCCAGGTGAACTGGCTAACTCAGCCTGCTTGAACAGAGAGAAGAAAGATAGGATTGCATTCAGGAAAAGACGCCAGGATAAGCAAAAAACATGCAACAGAATTTACTGTGAGTTACACTGAGAAGAAAAAACCCTATCTAAGACAGTTTTGAGGCAGGATAGAACGAAGTTAGGAAAAAATCCAGACAGGTGGAGTGAGGATATAGGAGCTGATGTCACAAGCCTAAACCCTCTCACCAGAGTCCCCACCTCTGAGCACAATCAGAGGGAAGACAGTTTATGGCGGGAACCCCCTGCAGCGGTTGCGGAATTCAACCACAAGGACTGGCTATCCGAGCAAATGAAAATAATGTGGAAGAAAATCAACTGCAACACCTTTAGCATAGTCTTTTTTATTTTTGCCAAATGATGGGCATGAAAATGGTGCAGGGGAGAGCTCGAGTTGGGAGGGGAAGCCATATGGGGATCCAGCAGGAGGATGTCCCTGGATGCTCAGCTAGTTTCAAAAATGGGCCTAGAAGAAATGTTCTTGAGGAATTTCATTGGTGGGGCAGTGCTTATCAACAGGGACAAAGAGAAACAGTTAGACAGTAACGTCACATGCAAGAGGGGTTGGGAGAAACTGCTGCAGGATGCGATTTCTGGTGGAAGACTGCAGAGGAAAATTACAACTCATTCAGTTTCTTACACATGGTTTTCTATTTTTTTAAGATTTATTTATTTATTTTTAGAGAGAGAAGGGAGGGAGAAAGAGAGAGAGAAACATGAATGTGCGGTTACTGGGGGTCGTGGCCTGCAACCCTGGCATGTACCCTGGCTGGGAATCGAACCTGCGATATTTTGGTTCGCAGACTGCGCTCAATCCACTGAGCTATGCCAGCCAGGGCCACACATGGTTTTCATATCAAGCAAAACTGTAGCATTTATTTCCCCCCTATGGAAATCAGTCATTTTGCTTTTAATGACTGATTTTAGATTTTAGGTATATGGGAAGTTGAAAAAAAAAGAGCATTTTGTTTGAAGACAAATATCTTTCTTGCTGTATTTTTCAAACCAAGTTAGTTTTATTTGGAAAATCCAAACTCCAAGGATTAAAAAAATTCTTCCAATCTTGGAGAACAACATGGTCTCAAAGGTTAAGAGTGCTGATTTTGTGTTGTTTACCCCAAAAGCAAACTCAGAAAATATTTTATCTGTGAGTTGTGGTTTGGAAAATATGGTAGAAGTATCAGAAATATATTGCTGTCATTATGATCTCTAGTTTTTCAACAACATTCCTTAAGCCACCTAAAACGAAAGAAAAAGCACTTGAGTACATTTCAAAAAATAGCCAAACACATGTCCACTTAAGCACAGACAAGAAGAAAGAATAAATATAAAGGAACAACAAGTACGTGCCACTGCTTCTCACCTTTTTGCAAACATTTAAAACATGTATTTCTCCCAGAGTGAAGATAAGAACACATTGAGAGTTTTCTGGTGATTTGCAAATGGAATAATGTGTGTATACACAGTAATGTCAAGTATTCCAAAAGTTTTAAATCTATGTTTATGCCTCACAGGATACAAACATATGTACATTTCAAAAATGTGTAGCTACTTTATTGTTCTCCAGCCACACATATTATCTGACCTTATCTTACTCTTAACCTGGATGGTAGTTCCAAGATGAGGGCCCAAAGAAGCCGCTTTCCTCAAAGAGAAGTAAAGATTGATTCTTGAGATTCACCATTTGTTTAGGTAATGATAAGAAAATACTGGCAATTAAAACATAAAACAATATTTTCTTGTCATTTAGATGAGAATTTAGAATTTATTATTTAGAATTTTTATCTCCTGTTTGTTGAATGAACTTTATTCATCTAGTTTTGAGATACAATTTTATCATATAGCCAACTTGAGCACAAGTCAATTGAACATATAAATAAAATAAAGTGGTTAAAGCTTCCAAAAATATCTGCTCATTCAGAGTTTTTGTATTTCTGAATCACATTTAATCTCAAAGTGGTTAATGTCAGTTTGTCCACGTAGCATCATTTTTCTGTGTCATCAAAGCATCTTCAACATAGCATTTTTAAATTGAATTTATTGGGGTGATATTGGTTGATAAGATTATATAGCTTTCAAGTCTACAATTCTATAAAAGTAGCATTTCTTAAATGAGTGTGCCACCATTTTCTTCAGAGGGTTTTTCCAGGCTGATAAAACCCGTTATGCAAGTTTGAATTTGCAAGTACCTGCTTCTCCAAGGAGAGCCACTTCCAGACCCACTGCCTGGAAGGTGCTGGTTGGGAAGTGCCCTAGATTTCATCAGTGTTAAATGTAAAAATGGACAGCTTGGATTTCACAAAATATTGTAGGGGAGCTTAACAGTGTCTTTCAAGTTCACTCTTAGAAAAAAGCATCCTACATTTCTTTAGGACTTGTTTAGGATGTAAAATGATGGGAACAAAGTAGTATTTGCATTCAAAAGATTTTCATTTAATTCCTTACTTTAGAGAGCAAGGTAAAGGCATTAGAACATTATTCATCCTGTGTTTCATTACACTGTGACTCTTGACTTTTTATGTTTTCCTTCTTCTCTTTTCTCCTTGGTTTAATTCCTTTTTGTTTCCTTTACTCTTCTTTTTGTTACCATTGACTCTCCCAAGAATCTGAGTGCCTTTAAGACCTCCAGTTACCTGTGAGAGTAATAAAAAGGTTCCTCATATGAACTAATTAGCATTATTATTAAACATGAAAAGCCACCTTCATCATTCATTTTTAAGATAACCCAGCCTTTATTCTTCTTCTGTTTGTAAAAAGAATTCAAAATTTCATTGTTCTGTCTCCTTCCCTGCCAGTCTCTTAGGAAGTTTAGCTTTTTTTATTCACTCCTTTGGCCTTATAGCTGACAAACTCTCAACAAAAGGTCAGTGGCCAATTACTTGGGAAAGGACACAGAAGAATAATGGCCACATAAACTAGGTAGATTTTGAAAAGACGGGGCTGAAAAAGCTCTGCCATGTGTGATGACCTCATGTCATCAGTAGGTATTTAAGAAGTACCACTGTGCTCTGTGCTTCCGCTCTTTTTATTTGGGAAATATCTGTAAGAAACTGGAGCCCTTTGAAAGTGACTTTGGTTACTTGTTTTGTGTTGTTTGACTGATACACCATGAAGAGAAATAGGCCTTGTGGGTCATGCCATTGTCAGTGGTACTCAGAGTCCCAAATTCAAATGCATCCCAAGAGCAACACATAAGATGAATAAACGGAGGGTGTTCCTTTAGAAAGACTGTGTGTGCGGCAAACTGGAAAGGACTGGTCCCAGCTAAAACTTCAGTTTGAAACATTTCATTAACACTTGAAACAAACACGACTGTGGCCCCCAATCAGCTGAAGGCTGACAACGTGAAACTTCGACATTATGCACGTGGTTTAAAAAGACAGCTTTTGATGGCACTAGCCGTGGGATACAAATTAACAAACAAACAAAAGGGAGAGGATTTGAAGTTGTGGTTTAAGGTGTACAGTCGGGGCCTGATTTTAGGTGGTGCTTTGACATCTGGTCAAACCTGGGCCCAGCCACACAGTTTCTTCTCTGCTCCTCTCCTAAGAATAAGGTCCCTCACGAAGCGACCCTCCTCGTGGGATCCTCAACAGGTGCAGTTCCCTGCCAGCCTGTGGATTGATTCAAAAAGCTAATCACACTCTGTGTGGGAGCCCCATTTTCTTCATATCTCAAAGACAGCTGCCTATGGCCCCCCGTCCTATGCCCTGTTGGTTACTGTTTCTTAGCCTCACACTCATGTTGCCCTTTGTGGCATGCTCATCCTCTGGGCTATGAGAGACAAAGTGCACTTGATGTCATCAGTGTTGCATGGCCTGGAAATGGGTCATTCCCATAATACTGTGAGGCAGGTTTCCTGCCTCATCATGGGTGAACAGGAGTCCGTTGAAACAGAGACAGGGGCCTCATGCAGGATAAATGTTCAAAAACTGTGTTGGAATAATTTAGTATTCATGATTAAGACCAAGAATAAAAGTTCACATACACTATTTCACATTTGGTCAATTTCTACTGTTTTCAAAGAATTCTGATGCTTTCAAATACTGAAAACTGAGTAACTGAAACTCACAAAAACAGCAAGTCTCTGGTCCATGAAGGAGAAAATGTTTTGTAACATTTAGTGTCCAGTAAGTTCTGAATTATTTCTGAAGGGCTGTTTTTGCAAAGAGTCATTCCTGGAGGCTTCCGGTGAGCGTGTTTTCAGCCCCAATGGCCGGAAGCTGCCTCAGGACAGAAATGCCTCTTTGCTGTTGCCTCGTTTTGTTATCCTGCCTCTAGGGAAAGACAGCCCCTTAGTTTGCTGTGCCTTGTGCAAGTTTGACTTTCTGGCCCTGTGAAGGAAAGTGCTGGGGATTTGTTTATGTGTTGCTCATGTTTCCCCTTCTTACACTTAAGGGAAAAAAGTCAAATAACTCATCCTGTGTATATCTGCAGGACACCATGCTTGTTGCTTAATCTTTGCATTTGTGAAGCTTGTATGTTTAATGAAGTGCCCACTCAATCGATGTTTGCAAACTGAATACAGGTGCTATAATATCTTAAGAAAACATCAATAGAGTTCTAGACACACATGCTAGTTAAGCAAATTATGACGTTATTATTTTGCTATTTTACTTATTATATTTCTTTTTTTTACTATTTCATTTGAAAAATCCCTCATAATGTTTGCCATGATAATGAATAGATTTCATACTTTCCACTCCAGTTGGGTCATTTTTTCCTTTCTCTTTAACTGATTTTGTTAGGTTATGCATCCTCTTAAATGCTGGAGCTGGTACATCCTGCTATTCTCTCCCTCAGGTCCTAGTTCATCCCCGCAGATAACAATAAGGAAAGTACTTTAAATAGCCTATTCACCAATAATGACCATTTGAGTGGTTCAACATATACTATCATTTTGTGTTTTTTGTCACCAATAGCCTTTTTTTAATGCTTCTGTCTTGCAATAAAGAACATAGAAAGATTAAATATGTAAATGTACAACAAATACCTAGTGCACATAAACTTTTATGGCATTGGATTATATAATAAAAATTATGCCAGTTAAATTAAAATGTAATAATAGCAACAATTTATTGAACATTTATGATGTGTCAGGCACTATGCTAACAGGACACATGAGCTGTTTAATTTTCTTAATAGTTTTACAAGTAGATTATATCAGTTTCCTTATATAGGAAGTGAAACTGAAGCTAAATAAAATAAATTTTCCTTCTAAGGTAGATAAACACTAAGTAACTATAAAAACTACTTTCGTGTATCAAGTTGGCTAGGCAACAGTACCCCAATTTTTGGCAAAACACTATTCTGGATGTATAGGTGAAGCTACATTTTGGATGCAATTACTATGCAAATCATTAGATTATGAGTAAAGCATATTGCTCCCATAATGTGGAGTACACTTGATCCAATGAGCTGAAGGCCTTTAGGAGAAGACCTACCTTCCCCAAAGAAGAAGGAACTCTGCCAGCAGACTCTCTCCAAACTCAGTCTGCAAGCTTTCCCTCGTTTTCCATCCCGCCAGCTTACTCTGCTGATTTGAACTTGCCAGGCTCCACAATGGCATGAACCTATTTCTAGATGATAGATAGATAGATGATAGATAGAAGAGACAGAGAGAGAGAGAGAGAGAGAGAGAGAGAGGGAGACTATATACACCCTATTAGAAACAAAGTGTAACAGATTAAATTTGAATACCTAATTGGCTTTATTCAGCAATTCATGAATCAAGCAGCACCCCATCCAGCAGATAGAAACAGACTCTAAAGGGCAGTAGAAAAGAAAAGGCTCTTATAGCAAAGAGTGGATAGTTTCAGATGTAGGTCACTTTCCTATGGGGTCTATTGGACGAGTATCTCACTAGTGCTGACCAGGATATTCTAGATTGACTGGTTAAGATCACATTCCTGAAAAAGGTTGAAACTGCAATTGGGTTGTTATATATTAAATCTTGGTTTGGTTTGCTGACATGGGGCTTAGCACCAGTGACTCCATTTTGGGACTATTGTTTCTTTTTTTAGCAATCTTTATTATTATTATTATTATTATTATTACTACCATCATCATCCTGAGAACCCTGGTTAATAAAGTGATGGACGTAAACTTCAAAGCAAGGATTTTCTGATCCCACCCTGAGATTCCTAGAATTCGGGGAATAAGAATGAACTCAGGTTATGCTGTCCTATTTTCTCCTTTATTAGGTGCCCATTTTCCTGTGAAGTGTGTATGCATTAGTCTGGCTGGCATCGCTTTGTTATTCCACCCATCCTCCTTGTCTGGGTTGTGTGGCTCTGATCATACCCACTTCCTCTCCAGGTGAGGGGAAGGCATACTTCCTTTCTGGCCAATTAGAATAGTGAATTGTTCTGGTCACAGTAATTGGTTTAATGATGGGCTCAGACAAAGTGAGGGGAGTTGAAGCCTTCCAGGATCTCTCAGGAAAGAGTAACTTCCTTCTAAAATTCTTCTCACGGAGGTCAATGTAGGGCATTCATTCATGTCTATGTTTGCTACAGGATAAAGCAAGCAGGAAATAAGACAGGGAAAGAGAGTGAATATTAATGAATCATTGGATCTCTTAAAGCCAACCTAATTTAAGCACACTTACTTCTCTAATATTATATATTCTGATAGTAGAAACTAATTAATCATTTAGTTTAAATTAGAGTTATGTTTCTGTCACTTGAAACTAAAAGATCTTAGTTAAATTAAAATTTGATTAAAGAACTTAATTAATTGACCGTACAGGCATGGATTTACTTCTGGGCTCTCTATTCTGTTCCATTGATCTACATGTTTGTTTTTATGCCAGTACCATGCTGTTTTCGATTGCTATGCCCTTGTAGTATAATTTGATACAGGTAACACTACTTCTACAACTTTTTTCTTCCTTCTTAGGACTACTGAGGCTATTTGGGGTCTTTTGTGGTCCTACATAAACTTTCTGATTATTTGTTCTCATTCTATGAAATACATCATTGGTATTTTCATAGGAATTACATTGAATCTATAGATTGTTTTGGGTAGTATGGACATTTTAACAATGTTAATTCTTCCTATCTATGAGCACAGTATATGATTTTATTTATTTATTTATTTATTTATGTTTCTTCAGTGTCTTATAATTTTCTGAATATAGGGCTTTTACCTTCTTGGTTAAATTTATTCCTAGGCATATTTTTATTGTAGTTGTAAATAGAATTTCTTACTTAGTTTCCTTTTCTTATAGTTCAGTTTTGGTTTATAAATATTCAACCCACATAATCTGGGGGATGTAAAGTATAGCATTGGAAATATATAGTCAATAATACTGTACTATGTGACTGTATAAGTTGCCAGTTGGGCACAGGAAATATCAGAGGGAACACTTTGCAAAGTATTTCATTGTCTAATTAATATACTGTACACTTGAAAATAATATAAAATAATATTGACTATAAACTGTAATTGAATTCTTTTAATTAAAAAAGCTAACTGAGGAAAAAGTAACAAATTAATAAGTGAATATTTTGTAGCACAATTGGCCATTTATTTTTTGTTTTCTTGTTTTTGACTCAGAAAATTTTGTCACATCACCTAGGAAGACTTTTAGTGTAGACAACAGTTATACCCAAATGTTCATTTAATTATTCACCAGAGTAGTATATTGAATTTATCTTCACAGAGGTGAGTCTTCCATGATAATTACGAATATATGTAACCTTCCATGTTTATAGAACACTTTGCTTTTCCAAAGGCTATTGCACTAGTTATCTCATTCATCAAGCTCTATGACACAGTTTAAAAACTTATGATAACCCCAGTGTATTGGTCATGAATTTATTGTTGGTTATTTTAAATGACTTATATTTCACAACTAGTTAGTAGAAAATCAATACTATGTAATCCAATGCACAACAAAAATATAGATATTGTTATATCTATAGATAGACAAAATATAGATATTGTCAACATTTATTCAACACAAGTGTTGAACAAGTGATTGCTTTATATATGAAATTTTGTATACATATATATGAATATATGGATATGTAAAAGCTATTATATCACATATGTGCGTAAGTTTAGTTCAGACTGAAAGTGTTTAAGTTTTCTAACTCAAATACTTGTTGTTGATTTAATAGTTTTGATCAAGAGGGGAAATGTGTAGAAGACCTCAAATGGCTTGGATCTATTATAAAAAAACTATCAGGAGATAATGTGAGAACAAAATTGAGTTACATAGGGTTGTTTACTTCTTAAACACATTTAATTCAATGGCATAAAGATAAAAAGAGAGGAAAGTAGCATTTCAACATTTTAACAAAAATTTTCCCATTCTTAATATGAAGCGAACTGGATTACATTAGTTGCTGAAAATTGAATGTTCATATCAGAACAATTGTTAAGTAAGTCTTAACACATGCATCAGATACAAAAATTGTAATAAACTTTGAATAAAAGAATATGAATTATTATATAGTAGAAGACATTTTCTCTCTAGTTAGGTATGTTAAAATTTTTAACAAAATCTAACTTGAAAGATATTTCTATAATTGGATGTATTTTAAACCTTAATGGTCACTGGATATGTATGGGGAGCAAAATTCCTTCGTTAGTCAAGAGAAAATAAGGCTTCAATGTCGGATATCAGATAAATAATTTCTTGGCAGATGTTTTGAATTTTATGAAAATTATATGAAAGATGATTCAAAGATTAATTCAAGATAGCCTCTTAAAAATTCCTCTATAAAATATACATAATAGAATAGAATAACCTGACATTATTAATGGCTACATATCCAAAGCTAATACAGAATATTTAGAAAAGTTATCTTCTGCAAACTGGTTTTGTCCTAATTAATCTCTCTAAAACTAAATCTGATCAAGTTCTTATATTATTAAGAAAAATAATTCTGGCTTTCCTTTGCTCACAGGATAATGTGTAAACTATCATTTATTTTCTTACCTAGTTGGAATCTCTTAGAATGCATAATCTGACCATTTAAATTATCATATGTAATTGTGTACACATTATTCTTTTCACTAAATGCCTTCCATCTCTTCTTGTTTTTCTAACTCATCTATCCAGATCCTACTAATCTATCCAGACTTTGCCAACTAATAGTTGAGTTCCATAAAAAGACAATCCACAAAATGGGAAAACATATTTGCCAATACATCTGACAAGAGGCTAATACCCAACATTTATAAAGAACTTACAAAACTCAAGACCCAAAAAGCAAACAGTTCAATTAAAAAAGGGGCAAAGGAACTGAATAGACACTTATTCAAAGAAGACATGCAGACAGCCAATAGACATCTGTTCAATGCAAATTAAAACCACAACGGGTATCATCTCACACCTGTCAGAATGTCTATCATCAACAAATCAACAAACAACAAGTGCTGATGAGGTTGTGGAGAAAGGGGAACGAACCTTAGTGAGCATGCAGAACGAACCTTAGGTGGGAATGCAGACTGGTGCAGCCACTGTGGAAAGCATTATGGATACCTCAAAAAACTGAAAACAGATCTGACTTTAAACCCAGTGATCCCAACTCTGAGAATATACCTGAAGGAACACAAAACACTACTTCAAAAGAACATAAGCACCCCTATGTTCATTGCAATATTATTTACAATTGCCAAGATATGGAAATAGCCCATGTCCATCAGTAGATAAGTGGATAAAACAATTATGGGACATTTACACAATGGAATGCTACTCAGCTATAAAAAAAGAAAATTTTACCCTTTGCAACACTGTGGATAGACCTGAAGAACATTGTGTTGAGTGAGATAAACCAGTCAGAGAAAGACAAATACCATATGATTTCACTCATATGTGGGATCTAATGAACACACTGAACTAACAAGGAAAATGGGGACAGATTCATACATGGAGAGCAGGATGACAGCTTGGGGGGTAGTTAGAGGGTGGAGGGATTGAGCAAAAAGGAAAAAGGACTCATGGACATGGACAACAGTGTGGTGATTACTGGGGGAAGGGTTTGTAAGGGGACTAAAAATAAGGGGATATAAAAATATTTTTAAAAATAAACATAAGTGTTGAATTCTAGCATTAAGCTTTCTTTGGCTCCTTTGGACAGAGAGAAAATAATCTTTATCATCCTTTCATCTTATATTTTTATACTATATTTATTTTCCTGGGCTGTAGTAATACTTGCTTATTTCTCTTTGTCTAACAAGACATGGCCTAAGAGAGTTCTACACATATTTTGCTTTTATATTCCTGCTATTAAGAAGTATGATTCAGACATAGCAAATGCTCATTAATTATTTGTTAAATTTTTTTTAAAGATTTTATTTATTTACTTTTAGAGAGGGAAGGGAGGGAGAAAGAGAGAGAGAGAGAGAGAAACATCAATGTGTGGTTGCTGGGGGTCATGGCCTACAACCTATGCATGTACCCTGACTGGGAATTGAACCTGCGACACTACGTTAAATGTTTTTTTAAAAGTACTATTTGTTAAAAGTTTGGATGAATATTTGAATGAATAAATGAACAAATTATTTGCATAGCTTCTAGCATCCTAATCTATACTTTTCACACTGTATCCTTTATTTTGATGATGTATTAGGAGAATTCAAATGAAGACAGAGACAACATCTATGTATAGAGGATTTAGACAATATTATCCCATTTGGGGGTAAAAGAAATGCATTTAGAGAGATTGTTAAGAGATTTTTAAGCTGAAACTTTTGTTTCATGATACACAGCTAAGTGCCCTTTTGAAGGCCTTTTGAAGATTTCAGTTTTGTCTCTCAAAATAAAAAAAAATAGAGTGAATTTTATTATAGCTTGACAGTTTTGAGAATATCTTTTTCTATCAAAGAACTTGATGGAAGCACAAACCTATTGATGCTATACAGCCTTCAGTTTACTCTATCAACAGTTACACTAAATTGTCATACACGCACACACACACACACATATATAAATACTTAGATTTAAGTGTTACAGCACAAATAGGAATTAACAATAGAAAAGTTAAATAAATTTGACTGCACTAAATTAATAACTTCTATTCATCAAAACACAATGCTGAGGGAATTAAAAGGCAACCCATAGTGCAGGAGAAGACATTTTCAATGCAACAAAAGACATTTATCTAGACTATGAAATATATACATGCCCCGTGTGTGTGAGCATGTGTATGTGTAAGGCCTGCCAAGGTCTGTCAGGAAAAACTCCAGCCATTGTTATTATAATGAGAGCAGTTTGTGTGACATCAATATAATCTGGCAGCCAAGGAGAGTGGACCAGAATGTGCATGCATGAACAATGATAACTTTACTATACTAGTCAGTGAGGGTGGTAAACACTATTGAGTGAGCATGTGTACTGTGTGGTTGTCACATTCAAAATGACTGGGCTAGTAGAGCAATGATTCTGCATCAAGTCTTGTGTTAAACTTGAACATACCTCCACAGAAACTGTGGATGATTCATAAGACGGAAGCTATGGGCAACTGGTGATCAGCAGGTTCATCACAAGGTGCCTGCTCATGCATCACATCTTGTGCAGCGTTTTGGCAAAACACCAAATCACCGAGGTGACTCAGATCCCTAGAGCCAGATTTGGGACCCAGTGACTTCTGGCTTTTCCGAAAACTAAAATCACCTTTGAAAAGGAACAGATGTCAGACGGTCAGTAAGATTGAGGCAAATACCACAGGACAACTGATGGCAATTAGAACTATGTGAGGTCCCAAGGTGCCTACTTTGAAGGGAACTTAGGTGTC
This sequence comes from Phyllostomus discolor, assembly GCF_004126475.2. Classification (NCBI taxonomy): domain Eukaryota; kingdom Metazoa; phylum Chordata; class Mammalia; order Chiroptera; family Phyllostomidae; genus Phyllostomus; species Phyllostomus discolor. The sequence continues at coordinate 17,056,853 of NC_040903.2, forward strand.
ATTGTCATATGAACAATGTTTCTTGTATGTTCTTCAATAAAGGTCTCTATTTTTCTTTCTTTTTTTTAAGATTTTATTTATTCATTTTTAGGGAGGGAAGGGGGGGAGAGAGTGAGAGAGAGAGAGAGAGGGAGAGAAACATCAATGTGTGGTTGCTGGGGGTTATGGCCTGCAACCCAGGAATGTACCCTGGCTGGGAATCAAACCTGGGACACTTTGGTTCCCAGTCTGCGCTCAATCCACTGAGCTATGCCAGCTAGGGCCTATATTTTTCATATTACATGTCCAGACACCTTGAGGCAGACCTTTGCATACCTAGTTATAAGCTGATTCTTAAAAGGTACCCAACAGCTTATACTATATTATACTTTCTAAATCAGTCTTGACAAGCGTGTCTTGATTATTTCTGTGCAGATATAAATAGCGAAGAAGATTCAATATATAGTGTGGAATAGAGCACCTAGGCAGCAGGTGGCACTCAATGTCACATAGGCATCATTGGTATTGTTCCAGTTGGTTAAATCTTTCAGAATAGGAGTTTTATAAACAAGATCACATTCCATAGGAAGAGGATGCTCATAAAAACTCAAGTGAAGAAAGGTCTTAACAAATCAAATGTTTTCAGGAGAGGAATCCAATTTACTTTTAGAAGTAATATATTTTACAGATGATAAATCAAAGATCATTCACATAATTTCAACATGGCAAGGTAGAAAAATAATATTCATCCAACAATTCAGTGTCAAGGATTGCTAGAAAATATTCTTACCATGGCTTTGTTCTTTGGATGGACTTTTTTTCCTTGATGGCAATAATAATCAGAAAAAAAGTATCTAGGAAAACAATTGCCATAATACTTTCAATCCTGGACAATTCACAAGGATAATAAAATTGAATAATAAGGTCCAAGTGTTCTGAGTCTTGGGATCACCTTCTTTACAGTCATGACTGTTAGGTAGAACAAGTGAAATAATGTTGCAAAATCCTTGTATTGGGAAAGCAATGCTAACTGCCCAACGATTGATCTATGCCCAACAATTGATCTACCAATGTGTTACAGCTCAGTTATAATAGAAGTATGTGCAATAGATGATGATGATAGATAGATAGATAGATAGATAGATAGAGATATATTCCAAGATGTTTTCAGGGAGATAGAGGACATCTGATCCAAAAAGTCAGTCATTGACACAGACTGATGAGATTATCATCTTTAATGATAACTTTCTTTTTTTTTTAAATTTTATTTGAATCATTGTTCAAATACAGTTTTCTCCTTTTTACTCCCAAAATAACTTTCAAATTCAGTGTTGGCATTCATATTAGCCTAGAATGAAAGAATAAAGAAAATAACATATGGAAATATCCAGACCAAGAGTGGTAGTGCTGCACAATAGTTTGGTTTACATCAGATTTATTAGAACTCAGTCGTGTGGCCAAATCGTCTTGAGAAAGAGACTAGGACTATATAGGATAGCTGTTCAAGAAAAAGAAGAAATAACTGGTGAAAGCTAGCATTGGCTATTATTTCCATCTAGTCATTTGTACTGTTACCACTGCGATAAACATAAGGTGTATTACATATGCAAAATCTCTGAACTGGTTCCCAGTATACTTCTGTAGTTTACGCATGAGCTCATGCCCTCATGATTTCAACCATTGTTTACTTCCCAAACATCCCAAACTCTCCATTCTTTTCCATAAATATTGATACCTAAATCACATGATTCGATTCTGCAAACTTATTGTCTCTTTGTATGAAACTTTTCTCACTGTTGTATCGTGATCAGGATGGTGGGATCCAGTCACTAAGTGAGTCAGGACTAGTTCACCCACACATCAGTCTTTGAATTATCTGACTAAGCAATATATAGCTATCTCGTGATGTTTTCCAATGCACATAAAGTATAAGTTCAGTTTCATTGTTCTACCCCATTGTCTTTAAAAGCATGGCTAAATGAAATAGATCAGTCTTTATTATGGCTATAATGATGTAAATCATCTGTGGTCCTCTCTTCACTATCTTATGAGTTTTTCCTCAGAGTTTTCCAGCCTTTGCTAGTTAAACTTAATTTAATACATTTTAATATTAATTAAAACTAATATGTATTTTAATAGTTCTCATCACTATTTTACAGCATGCCTACATGATATTTAAAACTAAATAACCACTGATTGTAAGTCAACACTGTTTTTCTAAGCATTCTGAAAGATCTAAGAAGCAATAAAATCATTATCAATATTTTAAGTATAAGGGTATGAAGAAGGGAGGTCCAGCAACTTGCCCCAGATCATATAACTAGCAAATTCAGGTCATGCTTAGTTGACTTCAACATGTGTGGACTTAGCCACCAAGCTTGCACTACTTCTGGTAGCCAACCACTGGAGACGACATGGACTGTGGCACTGCAGCCTCCAATACACACAGGGGAAATCGTGCTGAACCCCACAGCAGATTGCAAGTAGTAGTCCCGGTATCTAGGGAGACTTTCCTCTTATTTTCCAGACTATCTTCTCTAACTACATTTGGAATGTAGTTTGCCAATATTTTTACTCTACATCATGTGGTCTGGGAGAACAACTAATGTGGGAAATGCCAGGTTTATATATATTAGGAAATAATGGCATAGGCAAGATAATACGATTCAAGCAGCAAACTCATTTATTTAAGCAAAATACCTTCTTGTCTGATTTGTCTTCATTTTCTCTCTGGTACCTGTTCTGCTAACAGCATGAGCTCTGAATAGCACTTAGGTGGTTTGTGGGAAGGAAATTATCCCATGTAAGTGGTACATTCTAAGTTAATTATCCACTAATGTCTGAATAACCTTTTTCATTTGTTAAATTATATTAAAAATCATCAAGTGTCTCTATTATTTTTCTTCTCCCTAGAATTTCCTTTCAACTAGTCTGATACCTTTTCTTTGAAATAAAGCCTGATATATTAAAGTTAAATGTCTTTAAAGACAATTTAATTCACCTTCTATATGTCATTGGAAGATATGTAACCACCAAGGGAAAGGGGAAATGATCAATTTCACTGGCCTATCACAGAAATACATTGGAAGTTTTACTTTAACATTTAGAAAACTTTGCTAAAAAGGAAGTATGGAACAACAAGAGGCCTTTTCATCTCTAGATCCTTTTCATGAGAAATCTCAAGAGAAAGCTCATAACTGCTGTTTCTATATTCACCTGAAGAGGAGGAAGAGGACAAACAATTGAAGGTGATTTTAGCAAGACTTCAAGCAGTAACACTGGAATTAAATGTTGAAAGCAGAAGGGCTATCACATCAGGCACTTGTAAAGAGACATGAATATAACCATGTCTTCATTAAACTTCCAACTTAAGCCTGAGTAAAATATTTTACTGTTCTATCTACCTGAAATTATGACTTCAAGTACAGAAAATTTTGTATGTAGCCTATTTTTAATAAAGATTTCCAAAATTCTATTTGTCGTACGCATTTTAAATGAGTAGTGCTACCTCTTGTGACTAATGGTAAGAATAATACAAATGTCACCCTGGCTCAAGTGTTTCTCCCTCACATAGATGTTTCTCTCTCTCTCTGCCACCCCCTCCCGTTCCCCTCTCTCTGAAAATCAATGAACATATCCTTTGATGCTAGTTGTCCAGTGTTATAAATTAGAAATCAAAACAAAGGCTATAAGAAAATATTTAGAAGACTATGCAAAAAGTTTGTTTTGTTTTTTTTTTTTTAGAAATTTAAGGATTACTGAAGACCTTGAAAAATCAAGCCCAATCTTTTCTTGTACCTTCTCTTATATCCCCTGTGTTAGAGGGTTGTACCTTTGTTTACCTAACTGAGGGGTGAAAGTCATTTGTTGTCAAGTTAATCACTTCTGGAAGATTTAACTTCCTTAATTCTCAAAGTCATCTTCATGTATTTATTTAGAGCTCTATTGAGATATGATTCATATACATTGTAATCCAACACTTTATAAAGTACACAAGTCAGTGGTTTTAATATGTTCATAAAGTTACACAGACATTTCTCCAATCAGTTCATGACTTGATGAATGAAACATGGCATATCTAACAATGGTATATTACATCAGATATAAATAGGAATGGATTACTGATACATTCTAAAAATTCAGATCATTTTTGTCATTCCCAAGGGAAACCCTATACCTATTAACAGTCAGCCCCCATTCCCCCTGCTCCACCCCAGCCCTTAGCAATCATGAATATAATTTTTGTTGACCTAGATTTGGATGTTCAGGACATTTCATACAAATGAAACCAAATCATTCAATATTGGGTCTTTTTTCAAAATGGCTTTTTTCATTTACAACAATGTTTACAGGTTCTTTCACATTTTAGAATGTATCAAAACTTCATTTCTATTGTTTTCTGAATTAATATTCTGTTGTTGGATATACCATATTTTATTCATTGATCCACTAGTTGATAAATATTTTTTGTAGTTCTACTTTATGGCATACTCATATGCTGCAACATATGAGCATTTTTGTGGACATGTATTTTTATTTCTCTCAAATATATGACTAATCATTATATGTGTGATAGTTGATGGACAACTAGATTATTTTCCAAACTAGCTTCACCATTTCACTTTTTCACCAGAAATGTATCCTGGCTCTACCACTGAAAAACTATGTAAACTGTTTTTTATATTACTTACATTTCTATGCTTGTGTCTTCAAGTATATAAAGAGTGCGGCAGTTGTAATTGCCTCAAGAACTCTGTGTGTGTGAGTGTGTGTGTATAAAAATGACATAAGTCATCGCATGCTTGGTCCTTGGGTACTGGAAGTGCCTCACAAATGTGTTTTTATTACACACGTGTTTCTTCCAAATAGGCCATGTTTTTACTTATCTGTGTATTTATGGTATCTATCGTTTTGTCTAACATATAGTAGCTACTCAAAGCTTACTGAATCAATTTGATAAACATGAAATAAATCAAAGCTGGAGGAAATGTTTTTTTTTTAATGTAAACTATAATATTAAAGGAAAATGCATTAGGGGGGAAATACTTTCCTAATGAGAATTTTGACATATTTATAATTAAAAATTAGGGAATTCTTCCTACATCATTCAATCCAGTTCCTGCTGCCTCCCATTAATTAATTAATTAATATGTGAACTGGCTTATGAGACAGGAGAGTGGCTCCTTGTTTTGTATTTTGTTTTGTGCTTTATAGGAAACAACCACATTTTCAGAGGTGGTTCCTGGTTCTGTTTAGAAAACATGCATTCCAAACATTTGTTTTTGTTCAAATAAATCTTTGAATTCCAGTGCTTCACAAAAAAGCCATTCTTCTTTTTTAGAAGTCAGTGCTAATCCATTTCTTGATGAAATTCCTCATTATCCTATCTATATAGTATGGGTATCTAATGTGGTGGCACTCCTTCCATATACATTACCCTACAGCAGTATTTATGGATTCTCAGGTCATTCCACATCTGTGTATATTTATCTCACAAGTTCAAACTATAGCATTCCTGGGCAGCCTCGGGAATGTGGAAGAGAACAAATGACTGGCGACTCCAGAGCTATTCATGCTCATAGACTATACGACTGGTTCAGCCAGCTCTCCCAAAAATGCTTCAGTCAGAGTAGTTCTTAACACATTTTAAATAAAAATGTACTTTAGAATGCATTAATGAATTTAATTTGTTTTATCTAACATTTGTAGAACTTTTTTATTTTCTGTTCAAAATGCTCTATGGAGTTCACAAGTTATGACTGAGTACTTGAACTCAGCCAGATGGAGAGTTACATATGAAAACCCGGAATGGAACAATACCTAACAGAAATATAAGTGGAAATCTATGAAATATGAAACTGTATGTGTTGGAGGTATAAAGAATCACTACTTAGATTTTAATAAATATCTACAGAACAGTGGTTTGCTGGTCTATGATAAAAATAAAAGATGAAGGAAAGAATTCCAGGCATAGAACACACTTTGTTACTGATTACTGCTAGTGTGAGCAACCATCCTTATTGCCTGAGATTTAGGAATTCTTAAGGATGAAGCCCTGTCTGTGTTAAAACTTGGAAGTCCTGGGAAAACTAGGGCTTCCATATCTTTTAGGGTTATACTAAATTATAAATACATTATGTAGGTGTTATATAACACATTATAAAATCTCTACCTAGAAGAGTCCTTAGGAAGTGTGTTTGCCTTTTCTTAGATTCATAAACAATTAGGATTTCTATGAGCGGCTTTTTATTTTTATTTTACACCTTATATATTCTGTGAAATGCTGGGCTTCTTCATCCCACGGGCTGTTAGAAAACTTGGAGACAAAATTTGGCCTAATATATGTGTTTATAACAACTCATAAAATATAATTTGTAGATAATCACTTTCTTATTTTTAGGTTCTCAGCACTTCACTTTTATTAGTTTAACATTTTTCACATTGTCAAATTATATCCTTGTAATTATAGTATATATTTTAAACAAAATAAGGTGTAAGTGAAGAAATATTTTTTGAATTATACACTGGTATGTTATCTTGAGAAACACAGAATACCTTAATCAATGAAATATTAAAATGCATTTCATTGGAGTAAAAAGTAGTCTTTAAAATAAGACCCCTGCATTATTGTAGTTGGGCTACTAATGCTTTAGAAAACAAATTATTGTTTCAAATGGAAGACAAGACTTTTCCTTCCTGAGAATTGTCTTTTGCCAGTTCAATTTATTATCCAACTAGGGGGGACACAGCATAATCACCAAAATAAAAACAGCATATCTTTGAGCAGAGGTTCAACTCCCGTATGTGAAAAAGACTGAGTGCCTGCTAAATGACCCACACTGTTATTAACAAACACTGGCAGAGAACACTCGCTAACCTGTGGTCTCCTAGTGTTAGTTAAAAACTCTTCCCATGATCCAATTGAGGAATACGGTACTGGCAACCTCAGCTAAGAAGCAAATAGTTATGTGCATATAACACATCATTGTACTTAGCAATGAACACCCTCATAGCATCCTGCACATTTAAAGCGAGTGTCACACATGGCACTGAACTCTTGGAAAGGCTGTCAGCTGGTTTAAGAAGATTTCCCTCAGTCATGTGGTTCAATGGTTGGACCTATTTCACTAACCTAGGACAATATCCCTAAAGCATGTATCCTTCCGTAATGGTCTACTAATGGTGATTGGAAAGACAGAATTAGACATGAACTGTTATTTTGCCTTAGTGCAATGAACTGGTACTTCAATATTGTTTTCTTTTTCTTCACATGTCAGTTCTTTTTTATTTCCTTTGTTTACTGCTTGACATTAATATTCCTGTTATTGAGCTACAAGTTCTAAAACCCTCTGGGACTTAGCTGTTTTTAATGTTTCTTTATCCATGTGCAAATGGATTTTTAAAGTATAAGCAAAATAAAGAAAAAATAACTACAGTGACAAGTAACCTTCATTTAAGGCTAATAAACATGAAAGTATATAGACTGGGTGGGTATTTTTTGTAAAAGTGAGAGTAACCTAAAGCCAAACTAACATGACAGGTTTGCAGGAGACCCCGACTGAACCTTGCCTTTACGGAGAAGAGGACAGAGAGAAGCACGAGGGTACCATTTCACATACAGGACACAATATTTTTTCTACACGTTCTATGTCAACACACATTTAATTTGTGTGTCATATTTGTCAAATGAAGAGCCAAACTTGATAATTATTCTAACATTGAATGTATTAAAGATTTGATATTAGCAGACATTTTATTATTAAAAACTTTATGTTGACTGTATAGCTTAGTCTTATGATTTCTTTTAAAAGAAACAATATTCATATTCATATTCTTCATAATTTGACATACATTCTGTAAACGGATTACCATGGCTCACAATTCATTTAAAGGTGTAATGACTTCTTAAGGAATAAATTATCATAAAGAGACATATCATTTCAAACTGGGTAACTGACTGGTGTCTTCAAACCTCAGTTTTCAGTACTCTTTTCTCTCATAATTTCATTATTCCAAAAATTATAGCTGACATAGTGATTTCTGTGTTCTAAAAAATTATAATTCAGTGCCATGCTGTAGCTGTTAACTCACCTTCAGCTGCCTTCTTTGTGTCCTGGCCACTGTGCTTATAAAACACTGTCACTCATAACATAAAAATGGTGTTATTTTTCAGTGTACAGGGGAGGATCTCAGAGTCCACAGTAAATCTCCAGTTAGAATCTCCTTAAGAAAAGCCACTTCTTGGTAGCAAATTAATTATAAGGAGATATGCATTTATCTCTAAATTATGAAAATGATATGTTCATGCATTTTTATTGCAGACTTGTGCACAGAGTAACTATAGTTTTGACAGAAGCCTTAGATATTACTCATCCACATGTTTTCTGTGGAACTCTTATGGCATATAGCATAACTAGCTACATGGTCAATTACAAGTAATTTGTAGGTAAAAATCCTTAAAATATTGGATATTAATTAATTTGCTTTTCTTTAAAGTATACTGGCAGAAGTAATTGAAGACTGTTACTAATAATCCTTTTCACTTAATCACCAATATCTCTAAATTTACCTAAAGGAGAAAAAAAGAAATAGAGTTATAGCTAAAACTATAACTGTGGAACTATGGCTGTGAAATTATGCACAATCATTGATTGATTTTACCTATACTAAAACAATATAAATGACCCTTGCTATGTTTACTTTCCTAGATAATAAAGATAAGTCTGTATGAGAAAAAGTATCCTTAAGACAGAGTTAAAATATACATCACTGACCAGGCATGCTGTGTTTGTATTTTATCTGCACTACATGGCCCAGTGTTCAAACATGAGATGGGTGTCAAGAGCTGTGGAGGGTCTGATATTCTCCCTTACTTGAAAGCACTCAGATTAGCCAGCCGCAGTTTCCTAGATGCTTGCAGAAGACAGAGGTGTATGGAACCTGAGAAAAAGGGTTTTATTATTACTCATGGCACAGCAGAGTTCATAGCTTCCTGATAGCATTGGGTGCCCTTGCACCCTGGCCCCAAGCCTCACAGAAATCATGTGGAGGTGGGCGACTATAGATGCTGCATATTCTATGGGCATGTATCATGGCCAAAGACTGCTGGGCTTAGAGACCCAACTCTTAAAGAACTATAGCAAACCTCTCACAATAATCTCAGAGATAGCTATACTTTTCCTGTCAATTACAATTTGCATTTGACATTATTTTATATTAGTTGCAGGTGTTCGGCATGGCAGTTAAACAATCATCTACTTTATAAAGTGTTGCCCTCAATAGTTAAGGTACACCCCTGGCACCATACATAGTTATTAAAATATTGTTGATTATATTCCCTGTGCTTTGCTTTACATACCATTATCTTTACCATCCTGGTAAGGCACCATTCTCCCCTGCCTCAGAAGGAGACTCTGTTAGTGTCTCCCAAGGTTGTTTGCTATGTAAATAACTTCAGAAGTTAGTTCAAAACAAGAGCTGAGATAGGACATACAGAAGTGCCAGGAGGCAAAGTTCCTCAACAGGAGTCATTTGCAACGTGATCTTCAAGAGAGCTGAAAACTGCCCTTCTATTCTCAATGACAGTCTTGCTGGATAGAGTAATCTTAGATGAAGTGCTTCCTAGATAAGATAAAATTAAAGGAGTTCATCAACACCAAGCTCTTATTATATGAAATGTTAAAGGGTCTTATCTAAGAAAAAGAGGAACAACTGGGGAGTAAATCAGACCACATAACCCAGGGTTCCAATGAGGGCAAGATAAAACCTCAGAACCTCTGTCTGTAAAAATCTGTGGGGGTTGTGGCAGCAGAAGAAACTGCCAGCCTCTTGAAAGCAGTGTGAGGACCAAGCAACCGGCATTGTTCCTTCTCTGACCCCTTCTCCATATACACCTCCATAATGCAGTGAAATGTGTTGTCCTGCCCAGGTGAATACCCAGGGTTCTGCCCCCTTCAAGGTAACAGATAAAGGAGACAAAGAAATATGGCCCAAAATGAAAGAACAGATCAAAACTCCAGAAAAAGAACTATGCAATGAGAAGGCAGCCAACCTATCTGATGCAGAGTTCAAAACACTGGTAATCAGGTTGCTCACTCAAATGATTGAGTACAGCTGCAAAATACAGGAAGAAGTGAAGGCTATACAAAATGAAATAAAGGAGCGTTTACAGGGAACCATCAGTGAAGGGAAGGAAACCAGGGCTGAAATCAAAGATTTGGAAGAGAAGGAAGAAATAAACATTCAACCAGAACAGAATGAAGAAACAAGAATTCAGAACAATGAGGACAGGCTTAGGAACCTGTGGGACAACTTTAAAGACTCCAACATCTAAATTATAGGGTTGTCAGAAGGTGCAAAAGACGAGCAAGAAATTGAAAACTTATCTGAAAAAAAAAAATGAAAGAAAACTTCCCAAATCTGGCAAAGGAAATAGACATTCAAATCCAGGAAGCTAAGAGAGTCCCCAAAAAACTAGACCTAAAGAAGAACACACCAAAACACATCATAATTAAATTACCCAAGATTAAAGTTAAGGAGAGAATCTTAAAAGCAGCAAGAGAAAAGAAGAGTTACCTACAAAGAAGTCCCCTAAAACCATCAGTGTATTTCTCAAAAGAAACCTTACAGGCAAGAGGGGGCTGGAAAGAAGTGTTCAAATTCATGAAAAGCAAGGACCTACATCAGATTACTCTACCCAGCAAAACTATCATTTAGTATGGAAGGGCAGATAAAAATACTTTTCAGATAAGGTAAAGTTATGGGACTTCATCATCACCAAGCCCTTATTATATGAAATGTTAAAGGCACTTATCTAAGAGAAAGAATAACATCACCACTATGAAGAATAAAATGACAACAAACACAACAATCAACAGCTAAACCTAAAAATAAAACTAAAGCAAAATCAAAAATAAACTAAGCAAGCAATTACAACAGGAATAGAATCACAGAATTGGAGAATTATCAGTGGGGAGGTGGAGAGGGGAGAATGGGGGGAAAGTTACAGGATGTAAGAAGCATAATTGGTACATACAAAATAGACATGAGATGGTTAAGAATAGTGTAGGGGATGGAGAAGCCAAAAAACTTATATATACTACCCATGGACATGAACTAAGGGATGGGGGAATCCTGGAGAGAATTGGAGTACCAGGCAAAGGGGGATAAAGGGGAGGGGCAAAATGGACAACTGTAATAGTATAATCAATAAATTATACTAAATTTTTTTTAGTTAGTTTTTCAACATTTTCTCAATATTCTAATAGCAAATATTATATATAAAAATGAATGAATTTAGCCTGGTGTGGGGGCTCAGTGGACTGTGTGCCAGCCTGTGAGCCAAAAGGTCACTGGTTCACTCCCAGTCAGGGCACATGCCTGGGTTGCAGGCCAGGTCCCTACTTGGGGATGTGTGAGAGGCAACTTAATCAACAGATCGACATATCTCTTGCACATTGAAGGTTTATATACTTTTAAAAAAGGGAGCTGAAAACTATGGGCCTAAGTAAAATACACCTATCATATAACTGCAATACCAAATAATGGTCAACTCTCCTGCTACATAGTCACAGAGATATTAATTTCATCATTTTACCTTTCTTTTGTATGACGGGTGAGCTAGCAAAGTGCCTGAGTTTATCCTGTGCTAGGATCCCAAGAGCCTGCCTAACCTTGCCACCAAGAGGGAAGCTGGCAATAGGCTCTTCCTGGTGCGCAGGAGAGAACACGCTCTTTGGTCCTGTTATCTCAGCCGCCCTGCAACCGTGCTGCCTGCTGTGAGATTAGGCAGGTCACTTTGTCATAGAATGACATTTGTCAGAATGAATCCTCTACAATCAACTAAATTGCTTTCTTAGTTCTGCTGATGAGTGTCCTTAGGTGGAAACCTTCAACCCACAATAATGAAAGTGCCGCAAGATTAACTCTTTTCTTGGAATGTCAAATCCATTAAATTGCTTCAGACACAAAGCACCAGAAGAGAGTATTGGATGGTGCTCAAAATTATGCCCACATGGCACGGCTTCCGTGGTCCTCTCTTTCCTGCCACTGTTTCCCAGGGAGTGTAAGATTCTGTCTAAACACTCTATGAGGATGGGGGGATTTGAATTCATTTTGCTACACAGTGATGCCTTTCTAACTAGGAGAACTTCCTTCTTCAGAAGAGCATGTAACAGTGAGAACACTAAAGGACACATGACTTAACAAATTTGCTTTCTGTATTTCTGTGTTTGTTAAATACTTACTATGGATTTCTAATGTGGCAAGGGAAAGAGTGGTAAATACAATCTACATGGTCTCTGATTTCATGAAACTTGTCTTTTGGGGAATGGGGCAACCTGTCTTTCTTCCAGAAAGACAAATTAGTAAAAACTAAATAAGATATGTTCAGGGATTAGTAAGTATAATGAAAAGGGAAAGAGTTTTGGGTAGAAAATGATCATTTTGATGACATGATGAAAGAAGTTATTTGTGAGATGTTGAAGCAAAGACACACATGGTGACTATAAGCATACGATTGCAGGATCGTGGGTAGAGATAATAAAACATCCCCAGGTGGGAAGCTGCTGGGCACTGTGGAGGGATAGCAGGCAAGTCAGGAAGGCCGCCCCCGAAGGAACGTCTGAGGGGCACCGGCACCGGTTCACAAATGAACAGTGCTTCATGCTGTCTCTCCATTTATCTCCGCCTTCCAGAAGAGGTGGGTGACCTTATCGTACAAAAGGCTAAAACCTGGATGTGGTTGTCACCACGGAGAGAGAAGAGGAGCCCTGACATCGAGCAACTGGCTCGATACTGCCAGCTAGACCTGCTGTGGCCACGAGTGCGCTGTGCAGGCTGCTGTTTGAACACGAACAATTTCACACGACATCAGCGCGGCTCCTTGGTCACCATGGTGGGTCAAGACAAAAACAAGACCTCGTCATCATCAGGTGTGCACACAGACAAGATGACGAAACATCTCCATCCCTGCTAGTTTGAGTGACTGCTACTTCTTTTCCAGCTACAGCTCTAGCTGTTTTTTTTTTTTTTTTTCTTCTTCTTCTAGGTTTGATTTATTAGGATAGCAAACGGCAGAATTATCCCTGCTTCCCAACCCTGTCTCACTTAGAGCAAATCTCTAAATCCTTTCCTTACATTTGCCCCTAGATCAGATCATGTCACACAAGATGGAAATTTAACGAGTCTTTTTAACACCCTCTGAGATGTCCCTCAATGCCCCATGCAAGTCACACTTCTGCCATCAGACTTCAAGCATCGTGTAGTTCAAGGCCAAGCCCCGCGCCTCCCACGGTAGCATGCCCACCTGTCTGAGAGATCCCAGAGCTGAACTGAACCCCCCAGCAGGGAAGGCCGGAAAAAAAAGGCAGCCCTGGGCTTCGACACATACCCTCCCAGACCCTAACCTCACCAGCTTTAAGCATTTTTCTTTCCTTTTGTGGTGTGGCATCTGGGAGCCCGGAAAGATATTCTCATCTAGGGGCAGTGGGTTAATAGAAGTGGGTCTGGGCTTCCCCGGGGAGCAGGTGCTGCTGGGGATAGTGATGGAGGCCTTTCCCAGAACACTTTCAACTCCAGTCTTCCACTGCGTAAGGGACTTTAAATCCATCTCACAGATGAGAAAATTGAACCTCTGAGAGGGTGAAGGCCGAAGGTCACATAGATGGTGACCCCTTCCAGAAGACCTCGATGAGGGGAGAATTTGGGAGAGTTGAGTGGGAAGGGGAGTGTTTTCGCCTGGCAATAATACTAAGGGCCAAGGAACTCCGGTGTGAGTCTTTCCTTCACATCTGCAGGGAGTAATAAACCCAACGTGTTCAACCACAGGTGTGCTCCCAGGGCCCTTCGCTGGGGGGCGCTATAGCATTGCGACCAGGGCAGCCATTTCTTACATCTAATATAAACATGCGAACAGTACTAGGGTTTTGGTTTTTTTTGTATGTGCCTCCTTGGTAAGACGTATTTTACATTATCTTTGTGAGTTGGATCTGGAGATCTAGAGGAAGGGAGAATTGTTTCCTGACTGGAGACTTTTTATTACATTCACTTAATATTAATATTACTAAGAATTTAATATATGGTGTTCCAAGCACACGATGAAAGGGTCTTGTATATAATGTAAGCAAATTATAAAATATCTAAGTGGGGAGAAAAGATTATGAAGAAAAGTTAATGGTACATTTTTCTGAAAACTAAGTAACATTTCCTAGAACCCCAATTTAGGCATAATTACCAATTAGCCGACATGAACATAATAACAGTATAGAATATGAAAATTGCCTCCAAATTGCAGGGAATTGGCAGTTCATGCTTATTATATAGGGTGCTTGGTGAAATGCACTCAAGCAAAATGAATTAGAATTTTGAGAACAAAGAATGGTTAAACCATTTGTACTTATTAAAAAGAGAGACATTCAAAATTACTCAAAGATTAAGTGTTTGGAAAAAAATTTGACTTAGTTTCCAAAAAACGTTCAATGTGACTCTTTAACACTGAGAAACACTGAACACCAGAAAGAGTTCAGTGGGGAATAAAAACTCCATTCCGTGTAGTTGAAGCCAAAGTAAAGAGGTTACAGCAATGTGGTGTCCTCTCGCAATGTCTCTGGTTCTTTACTGAGAGAGCGGGTCCGCCCTTAGACAAGTGACGACTCAAGAATTAAGGGTATAAAATTAAAAGCACAAAAGTTGTTTTCAGGAATTTTATAAATGACAGCCCCCTGAGACTAGAATTAGATACCTATAGCTTTCAATGTTTCTGTCGAGGCCACGTGATTGTGGGCATACTTAACTTTCCATTGGCAGAATGTGATATCTGTCTGACTTAGATACTATGAGTCAAACAAATTGAATAATTTGGACCAAAATAGTAGGATAGAAAATTATACTTTATGAGGAAGCATTTGGTGAAAAAAAAAGTATGCCTTTCTTTTTTTAGAAATATCCAATTCTGGAAGTCCTAGAAAATGAATTAGGAGACAGCCTGCAGTCAATTATTCTCATTTCTGAGGGAAGGACCCAATAAAAAAATGATCTCCTGCCATTTTTTTCCTTCCAAAAATCTGAATAGAAGAGGCAATATCAAAAATGTAATTTTTTTCTGAATAAAAATGAGACTCAAATTTGAGAATATGCCCTAAAATGGCTTAATCAGTGATACCACACTTTTAGTTTTTATTATTAATTATGATCCTTATAGAATTTGCTAGTGCTTAATCCCAACCAGTTTTTGTTTTAGCTACGATACTGTTCAGATCATCTTTTTGTCAATACCTTAAATTGCTTCAGACTTAATTTGTTTGAAACCCTTTGTCCAGTTGTCCATTTTGTGAAACACAGGAACAAACTGTGTATCTGGAAGCACATATGGATTTGACTGACTGTGTAACTGGAGAAAGGGGGTTAGTCTAACAGACTGTCATAGTAACTGAACACGGAAAAAAATAATTCATCAAGGCGTGCATAATGGCATGTGTGTATGTACGTGCTGGGGTGTGTGTGTGTGTGCACGCTCGCGTGTTTGGACCATGAGATGGTCTTCAGCTATAAAGGCAGGACTTCCAGTAAGAAACTGGAGATTTCAGTGCTCTCTTCAGAAAATGGATCAGCTTTCAAAATGGGGTATTATCAGTGATCAGAATGAACATGAAACTTTAGTTTCTATCAGAAATCTAATCATGGATTACTTTCATTTCAAAATTTAAAAAATTTCAAAGTTTTGAAGTTTATCCTTGTAGTAGGAAGCTGGGTACTTCAACCATCCAGCACAGAGTATATATAATTTTATTTATCAATCAATAGATATTTATTGACCATCAATTATGTACTAAGTAGTACTCCGTATTAAGGGGACAGCAGTGTTTCCCAGCAATGTCGTGTAGCAGGTAGTGATGAAATAGATATAAAGCAGCATGGATAGATCACATAACTGTTTACTGAAGTGAAAGTGGGGGGAACAGAATTGCGTATCTGTAAGGGTGTGTGTGTAGGAGAGACACAAAGAACAGAGGAACGCAGAGTGAAAGAGTTGCAGGGGGAAGCAGGGACACGGAGTGCACGTGTTAGGGGCAGTGGACTCTGAAAACAACGCCGTATATACACCACAGTGTTATCTGTGAAGACTAAAGCTGCATATTTCAAATAAATATGCATTTTTCCAAGAAAATATACATATAATGTAAAATAATGTACCATTAACTTATTTTTTTTAAAGATTTTATTTATTTAATTTTAGAGAGGGAAGGGAGGGAGAAAGAGAGAGAGAGAGAAACATCAATGTGCGGTTGCTGGGGATCATGGCCTGCAACCCAGGTATGTGGCCTGACTGGGAATCGAACCTGTGACACTTTGGTTCACAGCCTGAGCTCAATCCACTGAGCTATGCCAGCCAGGGCACATTAACTTTTGATAGGGCTTTCGATAATCTCCACCTCCTGATATAATCTCAGGGTTTATAACAAATAGAATGTGGCAAAAAGTAATGAGACCTCACTTCTGTAATCAGATGATAAAGGACCAGACTTTAATCCTATATATCTATATTTAATCCATATATCTATTACCATCTCAGTCTGCACGCACTGATGAAGTAAACTGCTCTTTTAAGATGCCCACCTGGAAAGGAATTGAACATGGCATCCGGCCAACACCTAATGAGGAACTGAGGCTTTCAGCTTAACAATTCTTGAGGAACTGAATTCTGCCAATAACAACGTAAGTAAGCTTAGAAGAATATCCTTCTCCACTCAAGACTTCAGATGAGATGGTAAATTTGTAAGAGACTGAAGCAGAGAACCCAATTACAGCTGTGGTTAGACTCCTGACCCACAAACATTCTGAGATAATAAACTCTAGCTGCTAGAAGCCACTAAGTTTTAGCATAATGTGCTGTGCAGCAAGAGTTAACTAAGGCAAATGATATAAAATATAAAGTACACACATGTATCTACAGATATTCTTCAGGAGATGGGGAATGAGAGTGCACATAGGAGATGAAGAGGAATTTTCTTTTTAAGATACAAGGGAATGAACTCAGGTCCAACAAACAGTTGGCAATAAAGTGAGATGTGTGATTCACTTAATGCATTGGCATCTTCCACAAACACAAACTCTGAAACAGTAATAGACTGGGGAGAGAATGGGTACAGTTGGTACATGCATCTGCTAGGGCTGCCATGACAAAAAGGACAAAAATCCAGTTAAGGTAGCTGAATCCAACGTGCACAGATTACCGAAACGAGGTGCCCTTCCACGTTCAATCTGTTTCCCCACTGACAGAGAGGGTTCCATTCTGCGACAAGTGGCTTCGACCTGGTGGCTAAAAGAACAGGACTTTATTTTTTCAGGGTTTGGGAGGCTAGAGTCCAAGACCAAAGTGCCATCAGGGCTGGTTTCGAGGGAGGTCTTGCTTCCTGGCAAGTAGGCAGCCACCTGCTCACTGCGTCCTCACATGGCTTTTTCTCTGCTGACTCTCTCAGGAGGGAAGAGCTCTCTGTCGTTTCTTTCTTTTCACACAAGACTAGGAACAGGGCCCACCCTTATGATTCCATTTGACCGGAATTAAATCCTTAAAGCCCTCTCCAAATATAGTCACACTGCAGGTCAGGGCTTTGACTTTGTGAGTGTTTGGGAGATAGAATTCAATCAGCAACGGTGGGCCATTTTGTTGTCCTTTTTTTGAAAAGGATCCAATATCTGGAGATAGAATAATGAGCTCTCCTCAGGGAACAAAGACCTGTGTGTTCATAAATACATATGAACAAAACATTTAGGTAATTATGCCAACTAGTAACCTACATTTGTAGCAAGTGGAAAGAAAATATTACCTTATCCGGGTTTTCTGGCTCTTGGACTAAACAAGGCCTTTCAGATTTAGCCAACAACTTTCACATGTTCTAGTGTGTGATATTATTCTATTTTAGGCAAACTCTCCAGCTCTATAACCCTGTTATTGATTTTTCTTTACTTACCAAAAGAGGAAATGATCTAAAAAAAAACAGCTGTCTGTACTTGTTTTGTAATTACAATTCTTCAGCTAAAGTCTAAACTCAAACTAGCTTTTTCTTTTTTTTTTACATCATAGATAATTTATTTTGTAGTTATGGAACAAAATGTTTCTCTTTTAGGGGACTTTCAACCATCCAAAAGAAGGAGTAATTTTTTATTTGCCAATCCCTGTAAATGAGTTTGGAATATGTGGGTCAATGAAATCATCCTGTGATTATTAACACTGATCTCCTCGGCATAGACTGTGTGTAAAGGTCTTAGGGGCTCCACCCTATGGCCTGTAACTGTCAGAGGTCAGTGCGAGTTTTCTCACAAATGTCGTTGAGCTTCTTCTTCTACTTCCTTCCTGTGTGAGGTTGGGTCCATCCCCCTCTGTGTACCGTGCAGTGTCCAGCAATGTCCACGTGTCTGCAGTTCATACTATCTTCCTTGATATTTAATAATGTTTTATATTATAATTTTTCATATTTAGATAACCAGAGAAGATTTCCCAGCCTCATGTTATAGTTTGACTATGTTATGACAAATAAGGGTCACTGATACTATTCCCTATGCTACCAGAAGCAATTATGTTCAGTTCTATTCCTCTTCCAGTCAGAATATTTTTGCATACAACAGGCTTAGCATCCTGAGAGATAACTGTGACTTAGGCCTGTAAAGGGATAATTTTTTCAAAAAATAAGAAAACTCTATTTTTGATTATTCTAAAATGAAATTACTTAGTCCCTCAAAAATACAATGAGAAAATGGCATTATTTTAAGGGAAAAAAATATCCTGGGCTGGAGTTTATGTTGAAATGTGCCTCTCTACAATATTTTGTGAGACGGAATACATACTGAGTACTTTCAGAATATTGAACTGAAGGTCATGTACATAGAGAGAAATATTTAAGTAGATATTATTAAAAAGAGATGCACTTGATAATTATTGACTTTTTTAAGCAAAAATCTATGAAATGAGCATAAGAAAAATACGTGAATATTAATTCAAATATATATTATTATTTAACATAATCAGCATTATATAGAATTCACACTGATAAAAGTCACCAATAGGTGGTGCTGCTGTGATTAAATTTGATTAAACATCATGCAAATCTCACCCCCCTAGATTCTGCTATTTTTAGTTTCCCGTACACCTCTCTCTCACAGTCTACTTAGCAACTGTTCAATAGTGAACTGTTTTTAAAATGTCACTGAGGATAAAATGTTTTTAAGTATTTGGGAGTCTTTTTCTATCACCATAATTTAAAAAGATGAGAAATAGGTCAGAGATCGCAGCTATAAAAAACAGACTGCTCAAGGTGGTGCTTATCTGATAAGTGAATATACAAGCGCTTGACTCAAATGGAGGTTATGAATTTTGCATAAAGCCCTTATCAAGATTGAATTACATAATGTCTCATTTAATGGCATATCTATGTGACATTCCTTGTCAAGTATTATTTTCCTTTGTCAGACTACACATTTGATTTGTCAGATGTAAAAGAATTTCACTGGCAGTAAAAAAAAGCATGTTTGCAAGTTACAATTAAACATGAATGATAAGTCTAGTGAATGCATATGTGTAACAATAGAACACTCTGGTTTTGGACAGGTAATGTTTACAGTAAAACACCAAAACTATTAAGAGTTATTTTAATTTTATTTTAACAACATTTAATTATAAACAGATTTTAAAATGGATTCAGATAGCTGATATATGAACTATTATGATCAAATCTGATACAGGCAATGATTTGTCAGAATAGAAATCACTTCTCAAAATTAAATGTTAATAACAAACTTTCAGTTTGACATTTACATGATAGGTTGAAAGTGCATTAATTTAAAACAATGCTAGACCTTTAAAAAAATAACTACCAAACCAAATCAAGATGAATATTCCATAAATGAATTAATTGTTTTAATTTTGCTTTTCTGTTTTGAATAAATTCATGTGCAGAAATTATAATTTATTTAATTAGTAAAAATGAGATTCTTAAAGTATAAAGCATAATTTTTCTCAGCAGGATTTCATTCCCTGAATTTCTTTTTCTTTTTCAAAGATTGTATTTATTTATTTTCAGAGAGAGGGGAAGGGAGGGAGAAGGAGAGGGAGAGAAACATTGACGTGCAAGAGATACATAGATTGGTTGCTCTTGCGTGCCCCTAACTGAGGGTTTGGCCCACAACCCAGGCACATGCCCTGACTAGGAATCAAACCAGCAACCTTTTGATTCACAGGCCACCATTCAATGCACTGAGACACACCAGCCAGGGTCATTTTCCCCTAGATTTCTAAATCTTGCCTATCTTCTTTCTCTTAATTACATTTTAACCACTGTGCTATATGACATTATAGAATATTATATATTTAGGCTGCTAAACATATAATTTATTTAAAAGCAAGGATGACTTATTGAACACATTCCCTCCTTATGTAAAATGTTAAATGTTAGGGATCGGATGGTGTCGTTCCCAATTTTATACGGTGGTGTCCTAACCCTCAATGCCTAAAATGTGACCTTATTCCGAGTTAAGGTCTTCAAGAGATAATTCATTGAAAACTAAGTCATTAGGGTGGGTGCCAATCCAGTATGACAAGTGTCCTCATGAAAAGGGACATTCAGAGATAGACACCACAGAGGGCGGTCTGATGTGAAAACAGAACGTTCTCTCACAGCCCACAGAAGGGGTTCGCTTCACAGCCGACACCTTGCCTACCCCGTGTGCGCCTCGGTCTGGGACTTCCAGCCTCAGGAACTGCGAGACAAATTTTTGTTGTTTAAGCTATTCCGTTTGTGGTAGTGTGTTCGCAGCCTTAGCAAACTAACACGTTAGTTACCATCTATAATATTTGTGGAAAAGTTGACATTGGAAGTGGTGGTTCCAACAACTTTATGTTATGAAAAGAAGTTTCAAGAAGCAAAACTGCTGATTCAATTATATATATTCCCCTCTCTTGAATGCTTAACTTTTTTTCTAACTTCAGTTCACTGAAAAATAATGTGACTGTGAAAAAATTACTTATATATTAATATTAAGTAGATGATCATTGTCTAAGAAAACAAAGTATTCTTGACCTTTAATCTTGCAGATAAATAATGCTTATTCTAAGAAACGTCACAGGCACTTTGCAATAGAACATTTTATAAAATTAAATGTTTATTGAAATCCATATTGACCATAATATATCTTTTTCTGCTCATATAGATTTATTGTACTCAACAAATATTTTTGTGGAAAATGAAAACAAATATTGAGGGCAACTACTGAAGCATGTGAATCTTCTTCTGTTTTATTAAAATATGGCAGGCTTCTGAAATTGTATTTTCCTAATATTTTTCAACATCACCTTGTTAACCTAAGAAAAACACCCTGGTTCTTCCATTTCTCTCTGGAACATACATTTCCTTTGGGACTCTTCATATATCTGCTTTTATGACAAATCTGGAAGCAGACAGATACATTAATTCCCATTAAAATGACAATGATTTTTTAAATTGCTCTCATTTGAACAGGCAGTATTTGAGATACATGCAGAGATAGTAAACTGAGAGAAAGTTTATATACTTGGAAATAAAAAGGCATAAAGGTTGTCAAAAATATTTTTTCTTCAGACTATTATCTGATTGCAATTTTAATTTGTTCATAATTTTTCTTTTTTTCCACAATAATGGTGGTATTCAAAGCCAATCTATACATTTTTCTATTTTTTTAAATTTATGCTTTGAACTCATTTACACTATTTTTTTCCCATTACGAGGCATTTGAACAGCAACAAAATAACCCTGATCACAAATATACAACAGACACACAGTTTCACACCACACACGTTCTGAGTAACTGAAGTAGAGGCACTTCTACTTGTCTCAAGAATGGTTTAAACACATACAAGTAATGCATTTTCATTAATTAGTGTAAAAATAGTTAAAGCAGTCAGAATAATCAATGAGACATCAGAAAAACATAGTGATGTGGACATGATCTTCGTTGTCTTGTTTTATCAAGACAAGCCGAAAAAGCAGGATGGCTCGGAAAGATCTGGTGAATAAAGGTGGTGAGTATCAGCTACTTGTGCATGGTCCTCACAGGGTTAAACGTGAAGCAAGCCTGGGTAAGGTTCTCAGCTATTGAGATATACCTCTCGGGGCTTCATTCTCACTTGGGAGAGCTGAATGCAAGTCTGGAACTTGGAGTCCCCAATACAAAATTGAGGTGAAAAATGCTTACACACATATTTTAAAGCCTGGGAAGAGGATAAAAACATTACATTTTTTTTCTTGATAACTGTAATTCTATTAGACTCTATTTTGATAATTTACTTCTTTATTTCTTGCTCCAATAGTTTGGATTTTTTAAATATATTGGTGGGCCAGTATAAGAATCACTCACTTTATTGCAGCCTGTTAACATTCTGTTTTAATTTAAAGCACTCAAAATATTTGCAAAACCCATAACACTCGCTATTTATCATTTAGCGTGCAGTGTGGGAGATCTGAGACACTGGGGATATTGTCTAAAAAACCTAACTGAATTCTTAAACAGCAAAACGCCTTACTTGAAGATAGAGCATGATATTTATAAGAGTAACATGAGGCATGGAATGAACAAATTCCATTCAACAAGAAATAGAACTGTTGAAAACAAGAGTTTTAACGATATTGCCAAAGGCAGTTTCAGGGCAAGGTTGTTTCTGAATTAGAACGTCAATATTTCTGGAAACTCTCTAACCAGAACAGAAAGGTGCAACCAAGATAGCATTCTAATTTAAAAATTTAATCATGTCAATAAGAGCTTGAACAGTTTCTGAGTCTCTGCGCCATGTCGGTTCAGGTTCGCTAGCTTTTCCTTAACCTCCATCCGGGGTTGTCTCTCCCCACTGCTTTCTACCATGTTATTTCCGGATCCACTCAACTTACTACGTTTCCCCAATGTAATGTTTTTGCTGCCTCTGTAACTTTTAAAATATTATTTTAAATCATATCTCCCATCTGGCTAGATGAAGTCCTGAATCAAGTATCTATAGAGCATTTATCACTGCCCCCCTGCAAAAAAAAAAAAAAAAAAAAAAAAGGCAACAACTGTTCCCAATTTTGAGTGCTTTCGATTCACTTTGAACTCTGTCGATTTCAGGTTAATGTCCCAGTCGTTTTTCTGAGAAACAGAGACAGAGGTTGCAGATGGAGATTATCATGCAGGTGGTTTTGTTAAGGGGATGCACTTAGGAGAAAACTGCAAGACTTATGGGACAGAGGCAGCCCTGACTAGATCGTCAATGTCTCACATGTTTAACTCATCAAGGTGATGTTCTTTGCAAAAGTAAATGATAGTCCTCAAGAATGGCAATGTATTATTATCTAGATTGTATTCATAATGTATATGAGAGAATGATGGAGGCCCTATAGAGAAAAAGGAAAAGCTGATAAATGAAATAGACCCATTTAAAATATTCTAAGCACACAATTTTTGAAATGTTTGTATTAACATGATCATATTAAAAACAAGGTTTAACAAAAATAACCCAAAACAAAACCAATTAAATACGAATGGTCGACGTTCTTCCCAGACAGAGACACCGAGTAAACAACAATACATGGACCTGAGGCGCGAGAGTGCCCAGCCGATTATAAAGCCAAGCAGAGAGTCCAGGGAAAGGGGTGGGAATATTATCCACACATGACACCTCCTCTGTTCCTCTCCCTGTACTGCAAACCAGAGCAACCAGGAGGAAACCTTCCATTCGGCTCCTCCTTCAGGACAAACATGAAAGAGTGGAGCCTGTGCCCCAGACATCTGGGTGCTGCTCTAGGGACTGATTTCTGCCTCCCTCTGCTCACAGCCCTGACAAGACCAGTTGTACAGTCTTCAGGCTACTGAGAACAGCTGTCCACCTCCACACATGGGAGCTGTAGTTTTGCTGGTAGACACTAGGGATAAAAGAGTATCCGAAAAGGTTCATGAGGTCCTCTGGTGCCCAGCAAGGCAGATTTTCCCAGTGCACAGTCAGGACTCAGAGACTAGAGAGGTGGTAGTTTATTCAAAAGCCCAAATCACGGCAAAAAAAAAAAAGTTATTCACAGATACAGGGAAATATGACCCAAGCAAAGGAACAAAATAAAACTCTAAAACCAACCCTAAAAAAATGATAGATCTACGAGCTGTCTGTACAAGAAGTTAAAATAACTATTTTAAAAATGCTCAGTGAGCTAAAAGAGATAGACAACAGCTCAATGAAATCAATGAAACAATGAGATAGAAACTATAACAAGAATCATACAGAAATTAGTAACAAAAAAGAAGAAATGAATGCTGCCATCTGCATTAACATGGATGAACCATGGGAGCACTATGCTAAGTGAAATCAGTCAGAGAAACACGAATATTATATGATCTCACGTAAATGCGGAATCTAAAAAGTTAAACTTATAAAAAACAATGTAGATTGGTTGAGGTCAAGGCTGGAGGATGGGAAAAAATGAGGAGATATTGGTCAAAGGGTAAACTTTCAGTTATAAGATCAGTAAGTTCAAGGGATCTAACATACAACGTGGTACTATAGTTGACAGTATTTTATTGTATACTTTAAATTTACTAGAACAATACATCTTAAATATTCTTACTACACACACACACAAACACAAGTGTGATGTACATGCACACAAACACCGATGCTATGTGAGGTTATGGATGTGTTAACTAACCTTATGATAGTAATTATTTCACAATATATATTTATATGTATACATTTGATATGTATATCAAAATTATTGTGTTATGTACCTCAAACTTACATAATATTATTTGAAATGTTTAATGAGTATAGAATTTCAAATTTGTGAGAGAAAAAAGTTCCAGAGAAGAAGTAGAAAAAAATTTTTAATTAAATTGGAAAAAAAAAGAATATCATTTATTCAAATAAGTATGACTGTGTTTGAAAATGTAATAGCAGTTTACCATAAAACTACCTGGGTTCCAATATTGGTTCTATTCTGTACTAAATCATTTGATCTATGGCAAATTATACAGTTTGTGAAATCTTCAGTTGTTTATCTGCAAACTTGTCAGGATTACAAGACCCTCCTCACAGACTTGGATTTCTATGTGACTTCCCTGTGTTCTTCCATGGCCAGGAGATCTATCCTGAGAAACATTTAGTGCTCAGTAAATGTTATGGGGCTTCAGAAAATCAGTTATTCTGTTGGTTTAGACTTACAATCTCATTACAAGAAGAGAGAGACATTATAACTTTCATTTCAAAAATGACTCATTAAAAATTAGTAAGAAGGAACTTTAAAGAGTTAATTACTAAAAAAATGAGAAAAGCACACATCAGTGTACAAATACTATAATAGTAAGTATTATAGTAGGAAGAAAAAAATTTGAAGCACTAATTTTAAACTTAAAATATCATAAACCTTCCATTATGATATTTTCAAAATATTTAGCATTTTATCAGTTATATAATAATATACACTTCTGAGAAGAAATAATTAATGTACTCTACTTTATACCAAGAGGAGTATCTGATTACTCAGTTTTATTTGTTAGAAAAATAAAGCAGTAGAAATATTTTTCTTCTTCTGAGTCATAGATTTATGCAGTTAAGGCATAGTTATTCTCAAAAAAGATCCCCCCCCTCTATATGCATACATATTTACCTTGGTTAAAAACATACCTTGGAGCATTATATTCTTAGGAAAAAATAGAAATAATCTGTCCTGTAAGTTTTTTAAAAATTCATTTATTATTTTTTTAAAATTTATTTATTTATTTTTAGAGAGAGGGAAAGGGAGGACAAAGAGGGAGAGAAACCTTGATGTGCAAGAAATATGTCAGTTGGTTGCCTCTCGAATGCCCCAAGTAGGAACCTGGCCTGCAAATCAGACATATGCCCTGACTGGGAAGTGAACTAGCAACCTTTCGGTTCATGGGCCAGCACCCAATCCACTGAGCCACACCAGCCAGGCTAAATTCATTTATTTTTATATGTAATACTTGCTATTAGAATATTGAGAAAACATTGAAAAAACTAAAAGAAATTCTTAAAAGGGAAATTAAATATATAGCAACATTTTTTTGTTTCAGAAATTTGATAAATCATTTGATTAAAATACAAAAATATCAGGGCTTAATGCTTTTATTCAAAGTATGAAAATAATTTGTAATCATATAAAATAAATTTTGAGGAAGATATTTTAAACACTGAAAATAAAATTAGTTTTTTTAGATAAAAATAATTACTATATTTTAAGCAGTATGTTTTCATTTTACATATCATTTAAATAAGAAAATTTGGAAAATATACCAGAAACTTTAATACTAATATAAATGACAGGAGTGGATACCAAATTAATAGACATTAGAAATTAGAGATACGTTTAAAATATATTAATATATCAATTTCTTCAAAAATTATATAATGCTTATAATTTAAGAGAAAGTATAAAAACTAAAAGAAACTCTTGAATGGGAACTTTATTATATAACCAATGCATCTATTTTTCTCAGGATATGCTAAATCATTTGATTACAATACAGTGATTACAGCTGCAAACGTGTGGCGTGTTAAGTTATCCAAACAACTAAAATAACTTTCCAAATCAGAAGAGCACACTTGCCACCAGTCTACACAAAACCGACGGCAGGAGCCACAGTTTGCCCGCAGGGTGACTTCAAACAGTCTCTGAGTGGCAGTTGTTGTAATAGTCCGCAGCAGGACACAGAGCTGCTGGGATCACCTCATCTACAGGCCATGGCTGCAGTGCAAAGGTTAAAATCCACAGGTGGGAATGGAAGCCACTCTGGCTTAAAAGCCTCATGGACCAGAAAGGGCGATCCGTGTTGGAATGACTCGATAGAATCGTAACTCCCAGTGTTCCCGCGAGGGGTGCGCCGACCCATTTATGAGTCACCACTCTCAGAGAAATGCTAAACAAGAAGACTCTGACAGGTGCTGATAGTTCTCCCTGTGCCGTTCTTAACGTAAAAAATATTGCCTAGTACCATAACTGACACAAATCATCTTTATCTGTTCTCAGGGATTAGAAAGTTAACCTAAGGACAAATGTCCAGGCAGAATTGGAATTTTGTTAACCCTCTGCTTGCAGTTATCAGAACTGAGGCTGTGGAGGCCTGATGGACGACTCTCCCAATACAAAGGGCGTTAACTGACAGGTTAGCAACGCGACACAAAGTAAGATTACTAATTACATATAAGGGAATTCAAAAGGAAGTTAAAAAATAAACACTGCTTTTTCAAATGTAATTCAGGTAATCATACTATTAATAGAAAAATATAGTATTGATACTACCTGTTTAAAACTAAGAGCTATATTTTCACCATTAAACATAGGAAATCCAGAAGCAAACTTTGTTAGATATTTCATATTTTTTGGTACATTTTTCTAATGATGTTTCATTATAAAAGAATTGTTTTGAAAAATACTATAATATTGAAGATCCACATAAATTATGGGTAATCATTTGAAATAATTAGTTTATTCTCAATAACTGTGTTATTAGTGAACAAGAACAAAAAATAGATTTTCTTCTCAGCTCAAAGTATGAGTAGAAGTGGCAGAGGCAGGAAAATTGGGTCATCTGTAATAGTGTCAACAAATAAAAATAAAGGAAAGAAGAAAAAGAAAGAAAGAAAGAAAGAAAGAGAAAGAAAGTTCTTATTTGACAAGAAAATTAAAACTCAAATTCTATTCCTATGTTTTAAAATTCACATTATAATTGGAAGTTAGGGAATAAAAATAAAATAATTTTCCCTAATAACATAAGTGGTATAATATAGATATTTTAAAATGCTGTGAGAATATTAAAAGGAAAATATCACTTAAGTCTCCATGGTTCTAAAAAAAATTTCACAGAACTGGCATTGGGAAAAGTAGAGGTTAGTAGGTAGTGAAAGCTTTTTCACTCAAGACAGTGGAGTAACTTTAGAGGGGTATAGGTATATTTAGCATGTTTATGAGAATGTAGTTTAAAAACTCAGGGAGTAGGGACAATAGTAGCAAGGCAAAGGAAGCAATTTAAAAGGAGCACCAAATTTTTGTGAGGTATATTCTCTACAAGAATCATATGTAGAGGCTTTGTAGTCTATATTATAAATAAGGAACTTAAGACTCAAGGACTATAAGTCACTTTTTTAAATGTTGATATTTATTAAATATCATCACTAAATTCAATCTAAGTCTGTCTGACTTATGGTTTCAAGTTCTTTCCTCTAATCCATTCAACCAAATTGAGATCAGTGACCTTGTATATCATGCCAATGTGTTCAGATTCCTCATGCAGGATTTATAGAGTTACTTAAATTATTTTAAAACTATTAAGCATAATCTTGTGAAAACAGCAAAATAATAATGACCCCGAAAGGGGGAAAATACATAAATCTAATGATGTAACAACATATCCACAAAAAGCCACTTGAAAACATCCTTGTAGTAATTATAGGTATTTCCTTTGTTGGGTTGTGGTAATTCCCAAGAAATTTACCCATTTACATTTATATTCAATAACTCATCATTTTCAGGGGTGGGAAGTCTATTGATCTTTGGAGGCTCAAGTTACCAAAGTGTGTAATGAATTAAAATATGTATCTACCACTCTGTATTTCTTTTTGTTTCTACAAGCTTCACCTTATTTCTTCTTTCTTTTGTGTGTGTATGAGCACACATGCATGCTGCCAGCATTTCACAGAGTGTCTTCACACTGAGAATTGAGATAGGACTGCAGCGAAATTCAGGGCAAATTTATTTAATTATCATCTGAGCACTCGTAGTAATTTAGAGAGTATAGAGTGTCTGGGGTGCAATACTTAAAGAAAGTGTTCTGAATCAATCCGACTAGCTGAATCCTTCTCCATCAGTTGTTTTTAACCCGGTCAGGAAAGAGTGTCAGTGGGTGGTGGGTTTGAAGCATGCTGTGATAGATAAAGTGTCTTGGCAGAATTTTGTCTCTCCCCATTCACTGCAATGTCTGGTCAGTTTGAATAAATCCTCATTGCTGTTAGAATCATGAACAAGAAATAGAATCACTAACATCTAAGAAACTTTATTCCTTTCATAAGAGCAAAAATTGTGGCGGTTTGTACAAGAGCTCAGATTTCCTGATTCAGATGGATTATACATTGACCCAAACATTTATATTTAAAAAATAAGGAATTCGCCGGCAATTTTAATTCACTTTGAGACACTGATCCTGCTGTTATAAAGACAAATAACTCCCCAAAGATCATAAGAACAGATAGGAAGTAAACTTGTGTCATCTTTTATATTCCCAGTATGTTATCTGAAATAATTGGTAAGCAAATGAAATGACTCCAGTTGTGCTAAATTGACCATTTCTCAGTACCATTTGCCTTGTTTAGGTGTATGGCAAAATATAGCAGCACTAGGAATTTGAATCAGAAAATCGACTTTGGAAAGGACCTGCATTCAGGATAATCAAAAACTTCTGAAATGAGTTCTGCTCATTTTCAGGCTATTTGCTGCTGCACCTGTTCAGACACTGTTCCAACTGGCTGTGGTTTTCCCACTCTCTCAACACTCTTGATTAAGAACATGGCTTCATCAAACAGGTCGGGAAGCTCTTACACCTGTATTTAAGTTTAGGTTTTCTTCCTTCAGAGAATGGTCTTAAATTTTGTACAGGAAATTGTGTACTCAATTATTTCTCTGCATCTATCTCAAAGGCAGTTCTATCTTAGGAGATGAAAAATTATACCACCCCACTATACAACAAGAATGCATAAATTGCTTTCACCCTTTAACTTTTTTTTTTTTAGGCTCAAAACTGAGAAAGAGTAATCCGTGAATGGATTGTGTGAGCATAAACTTTACTGTCAGGATAATCTGTGATTCAAATTCCAACTCTGTCCCTAACTGGCTATGAAGCCTCAGGTAAGCTACACGTTAGCTCTTTAAATCTCATTTTACTTGCCTGTAGAATGAATGTGATCATTCATTTTTCACATGGCTTTAAGTACTAAGTGAGATTATATATTGAACATGTTAATAGAACTTGTAATATATAGAAAGCTCTTAGTAAATTGAAGTAAAAATGTTCTTTAATTTTAAACCCAGGGAGATTTAATTATTCCCACACAGTTAACTGTTAGAGCCTAATTTTGAATTTGTTCCCAATACCTCTCTTTGTCTTAGCAAGTTGGGACTTCCATAGCAGGAAATATGTGTCTCTCTTTCTCTCTTTCCCTGGCTCCTGGCAAGTAGTGAGTTTCCTAAAGTTTTTTTTTTCATGAATAGTAATTTTATAAATATGCTATGTAATAATATTTTAGGAAATCACATAATCACATTATATAAAAAGGGAAGTTAGGATTCTGGTGTTTCTGAACGTAACTCTAAAAGCATAGAGAATGGTTTATAGGACCACATAATAATGTGGCAACGAATGAATGATTGAATGTTTATTATTATAGCTAATCAAGTAAGTAGGCATTTTTTAGTCCTAGATATAAAACTCCATGAAATTAACTTTGATTCTTGTTTAAAGGTTATTAGATGTAAAATTCTCCTTACGGGGGTGTCCCACCTGTGGCCCGTGGGCCGCATACAGCTCAGAATGGCTGTGAAAGAGGCCCAATGCAAAAATCATCAATTTGCTTGAAACATAATGAGATTTATTTTGTGGTTATGTGTCACAATGTATCTAATCTGTGGCCCAAAACTACTCTTCCTCTTCCAGTGTGGCGCAGAGACACCAGAGGTTTGAACACCCCTGTGTCATGCTTTTTCTGTCTGTTCAACCACAGGTATCTTTTCCTTCACATGGATTTTATATTATAACATAGCTTAAAAATAATCCAATATAAGCATGTACAGAATTTGGAAAGGAAATATAATTTTGTAACCATTTTTGTGGATTAGTTTTGTAAATTGAAACACAATATTTTATTTTATACTAAATCTCAATATGCCCTAATAAAATAATAGAACAAAAGGCAGATTAGATCACTGCTTTTATATACATAGTATATATACATATCAGTCTACAAAATATGTGCTGTTGGCCCATCCATAAGAATGACAGATATAAGAGAATCCCATTTCATACCTAATTTCCCTGAAATAATTCAATGGCTTTATCTATGGCTACATTTCCATACTTACTTCCATAAGATACATACGACTTTTTGAGGTCTCAAGTAAGAATAGAAACTTCTAGTTTAAAAGGAAAAAGGACACCAAAGAATTACTCATTTTCAGGACTCCTATGTTTTTAGTCCTTCAGGGTCTACAATATAAAGAGGTAAGAATTTAGAGCTAACCGTGAACATTCTGCAATTATTTTTGTGAGAACCTAGATTATATATATTTGATTCTTTAACAAAATCATTTTGCATGTCTCATTTCTCATTCCCTACAAAAAATGACAGAACATTCTGTCTCCCTGACCATGACAGTGGAAAAGAACACACACAGATGCAATGCCTTGTCTTTCAGATACTTCTGTGTGTTGCGTCGTTAAGGTCATTTCAGCTAGAAAAGATTTTGTAATAGAAATAATGACACGCAAGAGCTTAGCAATGTTTTGACAAATAATTTTCTTCTATACATATATTTGTGCTATAAAACCATAACCTTTTATTCCTAAAAACATGAGTTTATCCCTTTCAAGCTGCTTTTCATGGTGAGTTTTGTTCATTTTTCAGTTTAGTCAATTTTAAATTTTAGCTGTAACGATACCATTGTTGTTGGAGGCAAGACATTTGTTTCATCTGTTCTTCTGTGAAGTCAGCTACATCATGATTTTTCTTTCAAAATGATGTTTTTTTACTAACCTGAACTCATCTGAATTTTTATTTTTGAATAACACTTTTAAGATCTGTAAAATAAAGGCAAGTGATGTTTTCATTGCAAAAAAATAATGAAAATATGCCACAAGGCCCTTGAATAATATCATAATCCAATAATACTTTAAGATGATCACGTATACATATTATGTCCTTTATTTGGTATTTAGTTTCTTGAAGGTGGTGACTAGGGCACCTTGCCCAGGACATAGTGGGCACTAAGAAATTTTGACTGACTCAGTCAATGAGAGACTAGGGTTCCTTTTTCACGAGGTTCCATAGTAAAAGGGAGAGATAGGGGAAGAAGCTATTTTTATGATTCTCAATGCAGAACTCTTCCCCATGTAGTGTGCCACTTACTGAATGAGATTTTGATATAGCAGGGGGTTTTGAGAAG
Source organism: Phyllostomus discolor (assembly GCF_004126475.2). Lineage (NCBI taxonomy): Eukaryota > Metazoa > Chordata > Mammalia > Chiroptera > Phyllostomidae > Phyllostomus > Phyllostomus discolor. The sequence goes on from NC_040903.2 coordinate 17,089,042, forward strand.
AGAAATGATCACATTATTTCTGTGGGAAATAATCGTACCAGCCTTCAAGATTCATGATAGGTTATCAAGGAGGAACTCTGTCTGACCTGGAATGAATCTTTATTTAATCATCACTATATAAAAGCAAAACTTAGCAGGCAAGACCTTTTTACTGTCTCTTGGAAGAAGAGGTAGCATAGGCACTCAAGAAGACAGATATTAATAGAGCACTCTCTTGCCATTAATCAAAAACCTAACCCTTTTAGCAATTTATTCTCTTTGGATTTTTATCCTAGTGACTTCCCATCTCAGATTAATGCAGAGTAACTGGATGACAAGCAGAGATTTACAACTCTAAATGTTAAGCTAATTATTTACTGTTGATTCCCTATTCAGCCTCTTTGAAATTCATTGAGATGACTTGACCTTCTCTGGTAGCAGCAATAGGCAGTCTGAACAACAAGGTAGCAAAATTTCACTATTGCTGATATCCCAATAAACTAATTTACAAAATCCACCAAGCTGAGAAAATGACTCTAATGCAGTAGTGTTATCATATTGAACAGGGGAGGCAAAGTGGGTGCCCGCTCCCTAGTTTGAACTGGCCACCTGAAAACCATTTTAATGAGGGATTGGCAGGTCTGCCACAGATGTTCGTAAACTCACATGTCTTTTATTTCAATTTGTCATCTTTTTGCAATATATTTTCTTCACTTCAGTAACACCTTGAAACATATTCACTAAGCTCTCCCTAGGTAGAATTTGTCAAGACAATACATTACTTTGTCTTTAATTAATACTTTATTTGCCTGAAGCTTTTCTCACTATAATGGCATTAACATGTATAAAGGCTTTGTCATCTAGACACACAGCACTGAGGCTGGAACAAAATGTCCTAAACGGGACTCTGTGCTTCATCTTATAGGATGTCACATGTGTGACTTGATTACCTCACTCCTACAGGCTTGGTGTACTGAAAACCCTATGTTGTCCTCATTTTTTTCATTTTGTCAGAACATCTTGTGAATAATAAATGTTTTCCTGCAACTACTGATACAACAAAGCCCATTTGCACTAATTAAATCTAATATATTTGAACTTCAAGATGAGCAATAATTGTACCAGCCATAAATTGTAAACACTACTATCATTTCATAACATTAAAAATGATCTAGAACAAGGACTGCCCAACTGGGTCCATGAAACAAATCAACTTACTCCCTGTTTTTATAAATAAAGTTTCATTGAAACATAAACAATATGTTCATTTATGTATCTGTGTGCTTTCTCACTGCAATGGCACTGCACGTAGTTGTGCAGAGACATTGCAATCTACAAAGTCTGACATATTTTGTCTGCCCTTTACAGAAAGGCTTGCCTGCCCCTGCTTTGCACTTGACCTTAGCTAAGAGGTCAAGGAGGAATGGATCTCTGTTTTGAAGTGTCCCGTTAAGATTTTGCTTTTTGTGTAATTCACCTACATAAAAAGTTAAAAGACCCTATATACTAAGGCCCTATAAAAATGACTTGCCCGGATTAAAAAGTAGCAGTATATTGTTAGGAGAATGTTGTAATTGAGCACTTTAAGAAATTTTAGGATTTATTATACATCCCTGAAAATAGGCAGATGCAATAGTTCCCCTTTTGATGAGTTTGAAGTCAGAGAACACTTGCACCTCTTCTGTCTTTCTGTGCTGTGAGCTGAGCTTACTGGCCTACCTAACCCCCCACAGGGGTGTCCAACCTTTTGGCGTCTCTGGGCCACACTGGAGAAAGAGTTGTCTTGGGCCACATTAAATTCACAAACACTAATAAAAACTAATGAGCAAAAAAAAAAGTTTTAAGTAAATTTACTTTTTTGTGTTGGGCTGCATTCATAGCCATCCTGGGCCACCTGTGGCCCTCAGGCCATGGGTTGGACACCCTTGTGAGAAGTTCTTCTTGCTTTCAAGAGTGTTAGAAGCAGAAAGATTCTTAGAAAGAGGGCAAGAAAGTAGTAGAAATGAGGAATGGATTGGTTGTATCTCCTTAAAGAGTTCATTCTTTGAGACATGCCTCCCTTCTGCCACTGTGAAGAACAATGCTAGTAAACTTTTTGGAAGCTTTCTACAATCCTCAAGGTGCAAAAAATGTCAAGAAACAGACAGATAATGTGGGAACAAATTAACAGGTAACTAAAGTAGACTCATGACTTATTTCTGCATTTATTCACACATTCATTCATTTAATCTAAATACTTATCAAACTACTAGGACCAGAAATTGTGCTGATCATTGAAAATTAAAAGGTAAATAAAAAGGTTTCTATTCAGAAGTATCTAATTCTCTGAGTTAGAAAGATTTGTGGTAGGGGGAGGGGAGGGTGGATGTCAACAAGAGAAAAGTAAAAACAGTTGGGAAAATGTGGCTTCTTCTCAGTCCAAGGTATACCAAAGTTCTCTGAAGAATTGAAACTTAAGTGCTCCTCACAAAAAGTGTTTATTTGAAGTATGTTGAAGAAGAATGTATCAGATTGTAACCGTACACATACATACATATATATGTGTGTATTATATATGTATACATACATATATATGTGCAATATATATTCATCATATAATACTCATGTGCATGAACATATATTCATAAAGAGGTAGAATTACTTGAAAACTTATATCAACCTTAATCTTAACCAGTAAGGTTTTATTTTATTTAATTAATTAATGTATCTATTTATTTATTTTTAGAGAGGGAAAGGAGGGAGAAGAGAGAGAAAGAGAAACATCAATGTGTGGTTGCTGGGGGCTATGGCCTGCAACCCAGGCATATGCCCTGACTGGGAATCGAACCTGTGACACTTTGGTTTGCAGCCCATGCTCAATCCACTGAGCTGTGCCAGCCAGGACCCAGTAAGATTTTTAAATTTTTAAAAAATTAACTTTATTAGGGTGACATTGGTTAATAACATTGTAATGGTTTCAAGTGTGCAATTCTATAGTAAACCCAATGCAATAACCAGTAAGTTTAATTAGTTTCTATGATGCAATGTACTGAACCGCTCCACACTGTCACTTAGGAACTCAAGGGGACCATGTCTCTGCCATGTCAGAACTGTGGCTTCTAAGAAAATCCTCAGCATTAATATTTAGTCAATAACAGGGAAGAGCGAGACAGTGGGAGATCATACAGAGTTTCTATGAGGCATGCTTTGATGTATGCATCAGTTCGGCCCACACTTCATTGGCCAAAACTCTGAAACATGTTCCCACATGGTACCAGGAGGTTCAAGCAAGTAGACTCTGGTGGGGCAGCCACTCCTCTGCAATTTCTTTACCCCATAGAACAAGTGATTTGATAGAGCCATTTATATTATCAATATTTTCACATGTGTTTAACAAATTGCATGTTGAATAGCTGAAGAATAATCTTAAGCACTGTTAGAGTCTTTTTTTTTTACAGCTATTGGAATTTCTCTTATAACTGCTACAACAACCTTTGGATATCTTGATTCTTTACACATATACCATATTACATAAACAATGTATATCTTGAGGAAAATAAAATTCTATGTTCTCTTTAAAAATTCTTCTTCAGAGCTATCCCCAATCCATGATTGTTCAAAGTTATAGGGTGGCAGCTCTTTTAATCACAACTTGTTATTTCAATAAGAAAACTTAACAGATATTTATTAAGTTTGAGGTTAAGCTTATTGAGTTTATTTTATGATGTCATTCCTCCACATCCTTACATTTATAGAAACTGAAGATTCTTGTGCATTATTGGCATCAGCTAACTTTTGGGAGCTTAAAAACAGTTCTGGGAAGTCACTTGGGAAGGCCATGACTATGGTAGTATGTTATGGTGAAATGATCAAGAATCTCTGCCTTGCAAAAGACAGAGATTGCATCACCATACTATTACTGCCATGTTCTGCCATGAGATCATAGTTTATTTTCACCCAGTTTTTGATATTCAGAAATAGGATTTTTTTCTGGCCACTTACTGATTCTTGACAAGAATGTTCCCAGTATAATGATTTTGTTTTTTATAAAGTAATTTCAAGCAAAGTAGCCATGGACTTGAATCTACTCCAAACAAGTGTACTGTTAGCACCAGGATTCTAACAGGGCATATATCACTGGAAACATGAGTATTATTTCTAATGGGATTTATTATGATCTGAGATCAATGATATAAAATGACATAGCAATGTTAAATTTTGAAAATAAAGTAATTATGAGTCATCTATTGCTTATTTATAAAGGAAAGTAGTGAAGTACCAATGAGTGTGTAAAACCTACCCCTCCCCGATAGAGTAATGAGAAGTCAGAACAAACAGCATGGTCAACGTCATGAGCATCATAAGACAGAGAGACAATCAGAGAAGACAGAGTCCTTTCCTGGACATGATCCGGGCAGTGCATCTCATGGCATCACATGGGACCAGTCAAAACAAAGGTTTGAAGCATAAGCTATTCTATGTCTGTGCTAGCACGTGACTCTTCAGTGGCTTCTGCTGCAGTTAGTACAAATGCACCATAAACTACAACAGGTGGTATTAGCTAAGATGTTTTCAGTTGCATCTCCTTCCTCGCTTCCCTTTGCTCAGTCACTAATATTTACTCTTAGATTCCCTCCAACAAAATCTGATTTTCCCAGCTTAAATAACCTGTTATTTCCTATGTGTATAATGGTCTTTACGCTGGCTTTCTTTGCATGTTTTTAGCTTCTATGTCTCGTTTAAATGTCTATGTATACATAGGCCTCTTAGGTGGTCCACGCTAGCAGCCATTCTCTGGACTGTATCTGTTTGCTCCTTGTCTTTATATCACAGAATATATTCTATCAGAGTAGTGATTATATAAATATTTTTGAATGCCATAGGTAATCAAATTTGAAATTAATGGCAGAATATCTTTAAAGACCTTATGTTAACAAAATAACATATTACAAAAGTACACAAAGGTTAAAAATGAAATGCGGAAGTATTTAGAACTGAATAAGAATGAAAATACTGTCAAAATCTGTGGATCATGGTTAATATAATGTTTAAGAAGAGTATGGAAAAATATGAATAAATAGATATTAAAGAAAATGAAATAAATATATAAGAACCATTCAAAAATTTCAAACATAAATGGTTTTAAGAATTATACTTATCAAACCTTCAAGAACTATTAATTTGATTTTTATATTGTACAAAATATTTTTACAAAATTATTCCATTTCCATTTATAGATTAATTTAATAAGGCCTTTGTAATGATGTTTCCAAAATCAGATTAAGACAAAACACATAAATAATAGATTACAAGTCCATTTCACTGAGAAATGTAGATGTTAAAATTCAAAGCAAATTATTAAATAAGCAATTCTTTTTTTTAAAAAAGATTTTATTTATTTACTTTCAGAGAAAGGGAGAGAGAAAGAGAGGGAAACATCAATGTGTGGCCCTCCCCCAGGGATCTGGCCCTCAACCCAGGCATGTGCCCCAACTGGGAATCAAACCAGTGACTCTTTGGTTCACAGGCTAGCACTTAATCCATTAAGCCACACAAGCCAGGGTTAAGTAAGTAATTCTAATAGTCCACTGAATGCATACTTTATTGTTAAAGAGTGTTAATTCTGAAGCCCTGGCTGGCGTAGCTCAGTGGATTGAGCGCAGACTGGGAACCAAAGTGTCCCAGGTTCGATTCCCAGCCAGGGTACATTCCTGGGTTGCAGGCCATAACCCCCAGCAACCGCACATTGATGTCTCTCTCTCTCTCTCTCTCTCTCTCTCCCTCTCTCCTTCCCTCCTCCCTCCCTTCCCTCTCTAAAAATAAATAAATAAAATCTTTAAAAAAAAAAGAGTGTTAATTCTAAGAATGTAAAAATGTTTAGGTAACAGAAAAAATAACAATATGGTAATATATTTGGTAACTTTAACAAATTAAGGGAGAAAAATTCACATTGTTTTGTAAGTTGTTTCAGAAAAATACAACATAAATAGACTTATTATCTATTAGTGATTTTTAAAAAATGTTCAATAGAAAAATAGAAATTTAAGTATATAATACCTAATTTATTTTACCAAAACCTGTAACAAACATTACTTAAATGTACATTTAAGTACATTACTAAAATGTACTTAAAAAGGACATTTTATAAACATTCCCTTTAACATCAGGTATAAGAAAAGAATACCCAATATTATTTCTCCTTTTGCCATTGTAAATCAGGCCTAGGCCAATGTTATTTATGGCCTTAGCCAAAATAAAAGTTTAGTTTATTTGAACATGATAGAATAATTTGCCTAGAAAATCCTATAAAATCAATGCACTATTAGAACTAATTACATTTTAGCAAGACTGCAGAAATAAAATAAAAACCTAACACGCTCAACTCAGTATCAACTCATTCAGGTACGATACATAAAAGCATGTAAAATATACAAAAATCTAGGGGTTATGCTACTGAGAGTAAACAGACGCCTCCTGGTGGGGGTGGGGGTTTTAGAACTCTAATGACTAGAGAAGACAGTCGTTATCTAACTCAGAGTTACTTCACCTCCACGTCCAGCCCTGCGCATTGTAGGGTTTTTTTTTTTTTCATTTTACCTGAATATCAGTAGCATCTCCCCAATTATAATAGCCAAAATATTAAATAACTCATATCTCTGGATAACACCAAGTGTTCCCAAGGGGTCAAAACTGCCACTAACCTAAATAAATGGAGAGATAATGTGTACTTTTACAGGAGGTACCTTACTAATAGAAAAAGATAATTTATCTCCACCAAGTAATTGATTACACACACACACACACACACACACACAGACAATGTGTAGCTAAATTATATTTGTAAAATAATGAGAGATACTTGCTCACAGAGACAAAAACATACTTTCATACTTCAAATTCATAACTATGATATAGTAAAAACAACAACAATAACAACAGTAAACTGTATTAACTAAAAAAGAAATAACTGAACTATCGGAACAATAAAGAGCTAAGCAGACAAAGGCACAAGTGGAAATTTCAATGTTTTAAAGTAGGCACCAACATTATGCACTGGGAAAGTTTCAGAAAGTTTAGTTAATGGTGTTAAAAAACTAATTAGCATATAAAGAAAAAGTAATATTGGATTCCTTTCTAAGAGCTCACATAAAACTGGATTTGAGTTGGATTAAAGACTTAACATATAATTAATAAACATGCAAAATACTTTTCTGTCCTAGCATAGAGAAGAAATTCTTAAACAAAAATATACAGGTGATGTATTTATAAAACTGTACACCTGAAACTGATACAATTTTATTAACCATCACCCCGATGAATTCAATTAAAAATAAAAATTAACAATGGAAAAATTCCAAAGCACAAAAATAAAGCCAAAACTAATAATAGATTACATCACAATTTTATTTTTCTATTTGTGGAGTGGAAGAATGGTGAAAATTAAAATATATATTATCAGATATGAAAAATATCTTCTAGATATATTATAGAAATGACTAGAGCTTCACATCTAGAATAGGCAGAGAACTCCTACAAGTCAACAGGTAATAAAAATAAAAAAAAAATTGCAAAGAAGTAAAAACTCAGTTTAGAAAAGAAGAAGCTACCAGTGCTAATGAATATGTGAAAACTGTTCATAATCGTTAGTAAATAGAGAAAATTAGAGCAACAATAAGCTATAGTTTAGCCTTTCAGACTGCCAGGAATAATCAAAAGTATGGAAAAGGCAAAGTGTTAGTGGGGATGTGAGTCTCACTGCTGGTAAGCATGTGGGGATGGCAGTCATCCTAGACAGCACGGGAGGGGGACATGTGCAAGGTTACCCACACAGCAGAGTTCTTGGCCAGGGAAAGGGGTTGGAAGCAGATTGACCGTCCCTCATCAGCAGAGTAGATAATGTGTCAGATGACTCCATGGGGTGTTATGAAGAAGTTAAAGGTTATGACTAAGACACACGCACAGCAAATGGGTAGGTCATAGACATATAGTACTTCGCAAAAACAAACAAACAAAAAAAACAGAGAGAGACAAGCATGAGAAAACTATCGTGATAACATTTAATTGTTAAGCAGAACCTTGCATCCAACAATTTCAATACTTTGAATGCCTTTCTAGGAGGAAATTTTGGGGCTGTGCCTTTTGTGAATGTCACACAGTTCATGTTCCCCTGGTTGCACCCCTCCTTCAGAGTCAGTTTGCCCACTTTTCCTGTCGGATTTTCTAATTACATTTTCATCACTGTAGCCACAATAACACTGCTTACATTTAAATCATGTATTGTAATTTCATTTTCCTTGTATCCTTACTACCTTGTTTACTGGTACTCAAAAGAGTGGGATAAACAGAAAAGGCAGTATCCAATATGCCGTGCTTTAAGCCCCTCCTGTTGTCAGCTTCCCTGGCATGGTAAAATAGAACAGAAAGCTCTAGGCAACTAAGAATGCACAACTTCTCACAAAATATACATACTTGTTCTTATCATTTTATCATAAAATGTACAAAACCAAGGGACCTCTGTCTGGGTTCTTAATCACAGAGGATATGAGAGGGAACAGTACTCTGACTTACTGAGGAAAAAGGAGATGAATAAAAACATATGTCATCTCCTAAATCTGTCTAATACAAATGATTTGAGTCGGGAGGTGGAAAATAAGGTATCTTCTCACATTTGCGAGTTTTCTATTTTACATAATGAATCATGGGTACAATGTTAACATTCTCTAATGCCAGAGTGTTTTCCCACAGTCCAGCTCTACTGTCTTCTAAACAGTGTTCTTACACTTCAAATGTTCTCTCTTTCTCTCCTTGCATACAAAAGAATCACATTAAATATATATTTAAATTTGAATTGTATATAGTGTAATAAATACTATATAAATGATACAAAGTGGAACATATAAACTAAGTAATGAATCACACACATAATAATATAATAAATAATCTTCAATTAAAATGGCAATTTCTGCCTTAGGGCTTTAAGCATAAAGCCACTCAAATCCTTTTGCTGTTCTAGGCCATCTCGTTATTTTCACTCCCTCATTGTACCTGTTCAGCGCTTTTTGGACACATGATTCCAATGGTTGCCATCACTGTCAACTTTTTTGAACGAATGATATGAATGAAGTAAGGATTATGTCTCTGAATCCACATAATTGAAAACAACTGTAGGCAGCCAAGAGTAAAGGATTTTAGGATTCTCGAGCTCTCTTTTTAATTTGTGATTAGCCCTTATCTGGGTGGGTGAATAAAGTCAAGATGAATCCATCCAATTTACTGTCAGGTCAGCTTCTGTTTTTTAATAAAACCTTACTAACAGTTGTGTCATTCAACAGAATCAGTCAGTCTGGGCCAGGCAATACTCTATGAACTGAGGACATAGAAGAAAAATGAACAGACAGTGTTTCTACTCTCGTAGATCTTTCATTGTAACAAGACAGTCAATAAATAAATGTAATAATTTCCTAAGTTGACAGGGCTACAAAGAACAATGAAACAGAGTGATGTGTAGCAAATATGTGCCTTGCTTCTGTACATGTGTTGAACTAGGCAAAGTCACTTGAGACCGGGTTTTGATGAAAGGCTCTGTAAGAATGTAATAATTGAGCAAAACTGGTGGGAAAGAAGAAACCGGTCTCAGGAAGACCAGGGGACTGGAGACTTGATCTCATAAGTTCCAACATACATTCCATTACATTGCCCTGTCTTCAATATGGTCAACTATTTCTGTTTCAAAAAGGACCCATAGTTCTGGCTGGTGTGGCTCAGTGGATTGAATCCTGGCCTGTGAACCAAAGGGTCACTAGTTCGATTCCTGGTCAAGGCACCTGCCCCTGTTGCAGGCCAAGACCCCAGTAGGAGGCATGTAAGAACTAACTACCCATTGATGTTTCTCTCCCTTTCTTTCTCCCTCCCTTCCCTTCTCTCTAAAAATAAATAAATAAATCTGTTTATTTATTTAAATTTCTATTTTAAATTTATTTAAATTTTTTTAAAATTTTAAAAATATATAGAAAGAGCTCATATATTAATTTCTTCAATTAACATAATGTAGTAGGGGTTTATTGATTTTGTGGTTTGTATTTTCCCTTAAATTATTATAAAAGATAAGTGGAAGATTAATAAACAATAGCATTGAATTATCATATGTATTCTTTTAGTTATTAATCTTTTAATAAATGGTATAACAAACTCTGTAAAGGACATACATAAAACACTTTAATGTGTTCAGTTAGAAAACATACCAGACACATATACGTTGAACATTTTGTAAAGAAGAGCGTTTTTTATTAACCCCCTCCCCACATTTTTTTTTACTGAATTGTTCAGTTTTCCTTTGTTTGATTGGCATGGCGATAAAGCAATCAGAAATGTCCTGATAGGGTGACCTAATGGAGGAAAGGTGTCTTAAAATATTTCAAGAGCAATACAAAAAATCTTATTCTCCTCAGTTAGAATCACACTAACCCTGGGTGAATTGCATAGAAAATTGCAATGCTTCTGTCAGCCATGAATTCTTTCTTCAAAAGACAAGGAACAAAGGATTATTTATACTTTTAGAAATCACCTGCCACTCACTTCCTTTTTTCGCATTCTTCATTAATGGGTAATATAGGCCCCTGTCAATATCTGCAGGGTGGATTTTTTAAGGCAATATTTCTGAACATTCTAGGAAATGTTTTGGGGATGAGTCAATGAGATCAGAAAAATTCAAAATGCCAAAGTATACTGGGAAATCATCTTAGGAATCCAAATGCAGAACATTGAAATGAACACAGCAGTGCTCGGATTTCATAAATGTACAATAGTTAAGCTAGAAACAAAACATATGAAAGCAGAGAGTGATCATATGTTAACCTAGTCTGATGCTCAGAGAATAATCTCAGGTTCACTTGAAAATTTGCAACTGTTTCTCAGCACTTTAGGCTGCTTTTATGCTTAGTTCATCAATTTGAAAAAAAGTTATGCACATATTGTAAAATTCTTGTGCATATGTTACCAGATCTTCTTTTACTGTTTATATCACCACTAATTAACATTTTAATTAAGACAAAAAACACTGTTAGCATAATACATGAAAAATTGGAGCAGGTGCTTAGGGTAATAATTTGTATAAATAGCTATTTGCCCTATGCCAGCATCTAAATTATAATCATTAACTAGCTTTTTAGTGGATCAAAGTGAAATTCTGCCTTTTATTTAATTTGAAGAAAAAAACTAGAAATAAAAATACACTACAAAAATAAATGCAGCACTACCAAATTTTATTATCCTCATTATATTCCTAGTATATGCTACATTTAAAACAGCCTTTCTGAAACTTGCATGACTGTTTCCTTCCGCCACCTATGACCTTTTGTACTCTCCAAGCCATTCTTGAAGAAATAGTTCTAAAAAGAAATGATCTTTCTGAGTTTCTCTGCACTCCAACTTTTTTCTCCCATAAGAAGTAGGAACGGTTTTATCGCACTTCATAGTGTATGCCATTAAGTACTCACTGTATATTTTTATTGTTGTTCAGTTACAGTTGTCCCTATTTTCCCCCATTACTCTCTCCTGCTCTACCCATCCCCACCTCCCACATTGAGTCCTCCCCGAAATTGTCTTTGTCGTGGGTCCTTTACACATGTTCCTTGACTTGACCTTTTACCTTCCTTTTCCTGTTATCTCCTCCCCCTTCTCCTCTGGTCACTGTCAGCTTGTGGGGGAGCTTTGTCTGCAGAGACCCCCATCCACCATGGATGAGAATAAGTCTACCAAGACATGGTCTGCTTGGGGAGGAAAGGTGGCCAATTTCTCACAGGAGAAAGACCAAGAGCCTTTTCCTCAACGGCTTTTATTGGGTTCGTTTACACAGGAATTCAGGTAAAGTGCATTACTCATTGCCGGGAAGTAAGGATCAAATAACAAGGAACTCTGAGGGCCTATTTTGAGTGAAGGTCAGATAGCTAAAGAGCTGTAAAAAACTTTAAGGAACAAACTTACTTCTTCCTTGGGCCCTTATCATTCAATTGAGAACATTCTAAACAAAGCAGGTTTCACAGGATTTTACATATTCTTTCTTAGGCCTGATCACCCGGGGAACCCACCCTTTCTAGCACAGGGCGCCACCACCCTCTGTCATTGCTTCAGGCTTAGGTGGAGCAAGGGGAGTAAGGCAGCCAAGAGATTAGGAGATTTTCTCACAGACAATGAGGACTCAGGCTATGTCAAAGCCTAGGGGCGATCCATCACCCCCTTTTGCTATAGCCCCCAAAGTCCTTCCTTGGGGGCATCCCACATGATTGTGCCTGTCTTAGGTCATTCCCCTCTTGGGGAATCTTACCTGTCATTGGCTAACCGACCAAGCATTGGGAGACAGGCATGGTGAAGTAAAAGGAGCAGAAGCAGCACTCCTGCCAGGGAGATAAGCTTTTGTCTCCTTGCTGGCTTACGGTCCAAAGTCGTTCCCTCAGCCTTAGCCTTGGCAGGGGTTACAGCTTCTGATGCCAGGCAGGGTGGTTCCCAACATCAGTTTGTTCTTTATTTCCATGTCTCTGGTTATATTTTGCTCACTGGTTTGTTTTGTTGATCTTTTAATAAATGCTATAACAAACTCTGCAAAGGAAATAAATAAAACACTTTAATGTGTTCAGTTAAAAAACATACCAGATACATATATGTTGAACATTTTGTAAAGAAGAACGTTTTTTATTAACCCCCCCAATTTTTTTTTTACTGAATTGTTTAATTTTCCTTTGTTTGATTGGCATGGCGATAAAGTAATCAGAAATGTCCTGATAGGGTCACCTAATATCCTGATAGGGTGAAAATCCTAATTGTCCTGATAGGGTGAAAATAACGAGATCTCACTTACAGGTGAGATCTTATGGTGTTTGTCTTTCAATGTCTGGCTTATTTCAATTAGCATAATGCTCTCCAGTTCCATCCATGCTGTTGCAAAGGACAGAAGCTCCGTCTTTCTTTCTGCTGCATAGTATCCCACTGTGTAAATGTCCCACAGTTTTTTGATCCATTCACTTACTGCTGAGCACTTAGGTTGCTTCACTCTTGTAAATTGTGCTGCTATGAACATTAGGATGCATAGGTTCTTTTGAATTCAGGATTCTTAGGGTATAATCCCAGCAGTAGAATTGCTGGGTCAAAAGGCAGTTCCATTTTTAGTTTTTTGAGGAAATTCCACACTGTTTCGCACCTGTCAGACTTGGCATCATAAACAAATCAACAAACAATAAGTGCTGGTGAGGGTGTGGAGAGAAGTATTCATTGCATTAAAATGAGTCCATAACTATGTTCATTTTGTCTAACAAAAGAGGAAGTCACTAGGAGATTTATATGGCCAACACATTTCTAAATTAAGGTAATTTTGGATCATCTAAGTAAATTAAATTAGCTATCTAAAGACAGCTACTTACAGTGAATGCATCGCTTGTACTATGTTGAGTTCTGTGGCTTCAAACTTACCTAAAACTCTATAGCCTCACTTTTTATTTCTTTTGCAAAGGCTTCTCCTCTGCCCATGTTCAGATACTAAGTTAATGGTATTATTTGCCTCCTAGATGCCTAGAAAGAAACGGCACTTTTAGGTGGAATCTTTTCCACTCTTTCATCCCTGACAGTCATTGCTGACAACCTGTCATGATAACTAAAAGTCATCGTGCACTTTGCTCCAGGATGAGGATGCAAAAAACTGTGAAATACTGTATCCCAGCCATGGTTCTCTTGAAATGCCTCTGCTATTACATTTTCTATCACTTCAGCCCTAGTCCCTGTTTATGTTCTCATCATTTGCCTGAAGATTCTAATGACCTTGATTTTATTTTCCATTCCTCATTTTTTTTAAGCTTCACCTTGTGGCCACATTACTTTTTCCTTAATTTTTTAAAATAAAAGTTGTTAATTTCCCTTCTTCCCTATAAGTAAGTAGTAGCTGTCTATAGTTGCCTTCTCTGTGTAGTAAGTTAGTTGTGGAATATGTATCACATATTTGATGGTTAATATTTAATTTTTAAGCACTCCTACCAACTTTGAGCTGTCCCTGGCCAATTCTTCAGGCTTGCTCCTCACCCTAACATTCTTCAGTACACACACAACTCTGTATGATTGCCATAATGAAATATTATGTATATTTCCCTTTGGGAGTTTGGTCAGATACTATGAATAATTAAAGAATAACAATCACCGTAACAGGTCCCCCAGAGAACCAGAACCAATAAGATATATAGAGACCTATGAGAGGAGATCTATTATAGAATTGGCTCACATGGTTATGGAAGCTGAACACTCCTACAAAGTGCTATCTGCAAGCTATAGGCACCCGAAAGCCAGTGGTGGAACTCTGTTTGAGTCTGTAGGCTTGAGAACCATGGGAGCCAATGGTGTAACTCCTGGTCCAAAGAGGAAAATCTGAGAAAGGGGTGAGAGAGGGTAGATGGAGGGGTGGCTAGTGTATGTCCAGAGTCTGAAAGCAGGGATACCTGTCTCTGCAGACAGAGCAGATGGACTTCCCAACTCGAGAAGAGAGAGAATTTGTTATCTCTTCACCTTTTTGCTCTATTTGGGCTGACATTGGTGAGGGTGGATCAACTTGACTCAGTTTACTAATTTAAATGCTAATTTCCTCCAGAAACTTCCTCACAGACACACTCAGAAATATTGTTTTTTAATGATTTATTTTAAAAAAGATTTTATTTTTAGAGAGAAAGGAGGGTGAAACAGAGGGAGAGAAACATCAATGTGTGGTTGCCTTTCACTTGCCCCCTACTGGGGACTTGGCCTGCAACCCAGGCCTGTGCCCTAGACTGGGAATTGAACTAGTGACCCTTTGATTCCCAGGCCGGCACTCAATTCACTGAGCCACACCAGCCAGGGAGAAATATTGTTTTACTGGGTATCTGGTCATCCTTTAGACCATCCAAGTTAACACACAAAATGAGTCATCACTATCACTAAGATTTATATAGCATCATGTATATACCATATGCTGTCTTAAGTGCTTTGGTTATATTGATTCATTCCATTCCTTGTGAAGTCAATATTAACATTTTATCTATATTATTCATGAGAAAACTGAAGTACAAAGAATTTGCTCAAGCTTTCTTAGGAATTAAATGGCAAAGTCAGAATTCAAGTTCAGGAAGTTTATCCTCCAAGTCCATTCTCAGAACCACCAAGCAGGACTGGTCTTCTCACTGAGTCCCAACCTAGGAGCTGTGTAGAGCCATTGTATTATCTTAAAATCGTAATTAAAAATCAGTTACCATCATGACCAAGTACATTTGCCTTACACGAACACGAGGCAGTGCTACACATGAAACCTTGGATGTTAGGTACATTTGAGTTTATGGAATGAAGTATTGATAACACAATATCTTACTGATGGCACATGAATGATATGGTACTTCCCAATAAAGTCAAAGACTGGAACTGTCTTTCCGTGTTCCCTCCAGTTTTATATGCTGAAATTCTAACCCCAAGGTGATGGTGTTTGGAGGTTGGGACCTTTGGCAGGTGATTAGTTTATAAGGGTGGAGCACTCAAAATGGATTAGTACCTTTCAGACTCCAAAGAGCTCCTTTGCCCTTTCTCCCATGTGAGGATGTAGTGCAATTAAAAACAGTGGCCATCTAGGAACCAGGAAGCCAGTCCTCATTAGACACCAAACTGATGGTGACTTGATCTTGGCCTTCCAGGCCTACACAATAGTGAGAAATAAATGTTTGATGTTTAAATCACCCAGTCTTTATTATTTCTGTTACAGCAATCTAACTAGGATAGGATCTGTGAAATTTGATGAGAACTCATAGATCAGTCAAGAGAGGTTAGCAAGTTCCTTATACAAAATTACATGCTACTCTATTTTCTTCTTCCATGAATGTGATTTTTTCCCCCAAAAGAATATATGACAAAAGAGAGTTGGAAATTCTACTGTGGTTTTTGTCTCATTACCAAATTTACTTAACATTTGTTCTGCTACCTAAACATTTGAAAAAGATAAAATAGTTTTGATTTTAGTTAGTTCCAATAAAAAAAATATGATGGTTAATCTTTTAAAAAATGAATGCCTTAAGAACAAGCACTATGAATGAATTACTACAGATTCTGATTTTTATAATGAATGTTTTCATGCCCAAGTGCAATGGTTAAAATTTATTTGACTATACTGTGTGTGCTATTTATGTTTGCTACTTGGCTATATATGTTTCTACTCTTTTATAAGTATATTTTACATGATAAACTTTATAGTCAATGTTTAACTTATCCAGATGTTAAAATTTGCTTAATAAGTATTACTCTGAAATGATATACCCAAGTTACATCCATTAATTTTTCCATTCTGTATGCACAAATGACATTATAACAACAAAAATTCAAATTAAAAAAATATTTATAGTTGCGCTCTAATAAACCAACTGTTCATTTTTGTCAATATTCTATGAGAGAATTCACTATTCATATATGCTTTGTGTCTGTATGCATGATATTATGGTTTTATATGAAAGTATCATAGCTTAAATATTTGTGTATAATTTCATTATCTTCATAGATATTAAATAAACACACCAAATGCAATTATTTGATGCATTATAGCAGTTTTTTACATTTATTTATTTATTTTGAGAGAGAGGGGGAAGGATAAAGAGAGAGAGAGAAATCTCGATGTATGGTTGCCTCTCACATGCCCCCACTGGGGACCTGGCCTGCAAGCCAGTCATGTGCCCTGACTGGGAATCGAACTGCCAAACCCTTTGGTTCACAAGCCAGTCTCAATCCACTGAGCCAGCCCAGCCAGCGCAAGACATAGTGCTTTTATAATTATACTATAATGTTCAATGACAATTTGCTTTCTGCTATTTACCCTTAGGGGTAAAATTATAATGAACATTTTTAGGTATTGTGCTTTTTCAGGGGTTCCCAACCTGTGGCCCTGGGGCTGCATGTAGCCGAGGATGGCTGTGAGTGTGGCCCAACACAAAATCATAATTTACTTAAAACAGGAGTTTGTTTTTTTGTGTGTGATTACGTGTCACAATGTATTTTATGTCTGGCCCAAGGCAATTCTTCTTCCAGTGTGGCACAGAGACACCAAAAGTTTGGACACTCCTACATCTAAATGAGAGTCTTGGGATAATTTGCTAAGAGTGAAAAATATATAAAAACTGTAAGACTTCACAAGTGTTGTTAACTCATTCCCAAAAGAGGCTTTGCCTTTTGCATTTTATGTTGCCACCATTATTAGCACTAATGTCGGAAATTGTTTACACTCCTTCATGGGCAAAAACAGTGAACAAAGATCACTACTCCCTGAAGGAGAACGTAAATGTAAATCAAAGATGGTTCTCAGAAGCCTAGTCTCCTAAGGGTAGACAGACCCTGAGATGCCAAGGACAGGGTAAATGTCTAATTGTAATCAGAATATATAAGACAGGCCATAGATTTAATAAATATATCAAGGGAGTGATCATCAATAAAAGCAGAGATGCATAAAATTCTGAGATAAAAAAAGGAAAGCAGGGAGAGAATCATTACTCAGACAACAGGGTTTACAGGAATGCATTAAGAAAGTAGATGCCCGTCTTGGCTGAAGAAGATCTCCATGGACGCTGATTTCCCCCTGGGAGACGACAGAGCCTAGGGGTCTGATCCCGAGGGACAGGGGAGCAAATATTCAGTAGCCTTTTCTTTCACTGGGCATATGTATGATTTGTCACTACTTTCACTGTTTTGTTTTACTGCATGAGGATATATGGCATGCTCTCTGACAGAAGTCTGTTTCCCGAGAGGATCGTGTAGGCACTTCTACAACAGGTACCTTGCAGAACGCAGATCTCTTGAGCTGGAGCTAGAAAGAGGAAAGAGTGAGGTCAGGATCTCCTACAGAAAAGTGTATGGCTTTTTAAAGATCCATTTTAATAAATGAATTTTCTGTTGTCTTGATTGAGAATCACCTTATAATTACTTTTAATGTCTTGCTTAAAATGTAATATACAGTTTTCTTGTTAATGTGAATGGCAAATATTAGTGCTCCTTACGGCTTCCCAAAGGTACTTTCATTCACCATATAAAATATTAATTGTCAGCAAAATTGGTGTATGTACATGAGAAAAAGGAGAAAGAAAAAGAGAGAATCAATCTTTTAAAAAAACGGGCATAGTCTAGAAGAGTTCTTGAGGCAGGTTTCACTATTCCCCCGAACTCTATTTATAACTGCTGTAAAACAATAATCCCCTTCTCTTGTTCACTTTTATGGGCCTGTCCACAGCCTTTAGAAATATTGTGTTTGAATGAAGAGGTAGGAATCTTAAAAACGGTAGAAAGTAAAATCAAGATTTGAGCTTTTTAGCCTTCTCAGAGGAATCTGCCAACAAAGACAGGCTTTGCAATTCACCACCCAAAAAAGATTCATTATCAAATAGTTGGGAGTTTTAAACAAAGTCAGATGAAATCTGGTCTGCCATACACGTACAGTATGATAAAAATTCCAAAAAGTGTTCTGTAATTTATTTTCTATTGTACTTTTTTTAAAACTTATTTCTCAATTAGATGAAACTGAATTTTCCAGGTAATTTTGAGACTTAATGAGCTCCAGTTTGTGACCTAAGGCAATTTAACTTTTCTAGTTTATAATCATCTTATTAAAAAAATAATATTTGAGAAGAACATTGGTTGAGAATTAAAACTAGGTAATAAGTAGAAAGTACAGTTCTACCAACAATAATAGAGACAATTTATTATTTTTGTTTCCTTTCTTCATCCTCTCCCTCAATTTCAGTTAACAAACATGAACATTAGCTCTAAAATCAGTGTAAACTTACCTTTCATATTTCATTGGTTTAATGAGAATAAAGAATAGATTTATTTGAATTTGTCAGAATATAGAGATGTTTTCACAAACTGCTGACTATGGCTGTATTAGTATCTACTCCTGACATTGTACTAATTTATTCACTTAAATAAATGCTATGAGAATCACTTGCTTCCCAAAAACCAATAAATTTGTATGTCTATATTTACTATTGTCTGATTCTGAAAGGTTCCATCTGTAAACTGCAGCCAAATCCACTAGCATGGTCCTTCACTTTGGTATCAGATTTAGGTACTTCACACTTTCTGCTAGCTGTGAAAATGATGTATTATGTTCATGAGGGGGAAGAGTTTCAGTGATATTTCAGCATGTGTACGAGCTGATAAAACAGTTCCTCAGGTAATGTACACAAGGTAATCTGGAGAAAAAGCCCAGGATGGCAAGGGTACCAAGTTCACCTTGTGGAACAGTGGGCCATGTACATGAGTTCCAAGTTTCTGAAACCATGAAGGTCTATCAAGTTCATTCACAATTGTTAGGAACGGTAGGACCTTGGGCCTGTGTATCTGCAGAATGAGAAGGAGATACCTTCTAGGCTGCTGTTGAACATCGTGACTTTGGAGGTTAGACACATATGGAGTGGATCCTGGCTCTGCCTTAAGAAAATGTTTGATTTAATCCTGGCAAGCATCTTTAATTTTAAATCTTCTCTAGAGCAAAAACATGCATTTCACAAAGACACTGCAAAGCATAAGTAAATGATGTAAATAGAGAAGGTGTTATGGTGCTGTGGAAGTTCTTAGATAAATCATATGATGATTTATCTTAGATATGATGATTTAGGCCCTGCAGATTATTTTTTAGGATATATAATATCAAAATGTGATATAACATATCATAATATATTTATATTGTATATTTGTGTAATAACTTGATTTGAGGAATCTTTATTTCACTTCTCTAAGTCATTCTTAACATGTGAACTCCTTTAATATATCAGTTATGTATTGGCTTATTTCTCATATTCCGTATAATGCCTTCCCTCATCTTCCCTGTGTTAGATTATTGACAAATACACTAGGCTCCCAGAATACTGCGTGCTTCTTTTATTGTGTTAACTTTCTACATTTAATTGAAACACTGGCATAATTTTTAATTAAAAAAAATTGGAAAGGCATAAACTGTGTGTGTGTGTATGTGTGTGTGTGAGAGAGAAAGATTCCTCCAGTTTGGCTGTGTCTGATCCAGAGAAGGAACTCAATGAAAACCATTGTTTGGACTAAGATATTTAGGTTATTTAATCACATCCTAATGATGGAACTCAAAACTTTCAACACATTTAAACTGAAGGTGAGTCAGAAACTTACTTCGGTTTTATGGGTAAAATATTTTAGATTAAGGAGTTGGGCCCCGATAAAATGTAAATGTTTATAACTTCTCAAAATGTTGAAACAGAAAGAATAAATAATAATGGTGCTGCCAGAAAAAAATCAACCATAAAAGCTTATGGTCAACCAGGAAAACCATTGTTTCCTTTGATTTTCAAATACCTCTTTATAAACAGTTAAAAAAAGTAAGTTACAGTTAAAGAAAAAAGTTAATAAATTAATTTAAAGAGACCCATAACATGTACAACTTAACTTACCTAATGTTATATATGAAGTGTGTCTCAATAAAGCTGGAAAGAAAAAGAAAGTAATAACAAATTATATGTTCTACAGGAAAATATTTTAGGCTGTTATATAAATAAATATCATACCCTAGAGAAGGTTCTGTATGTTACAAAATATTCTTGTGACTTCTTCTCTAGGTATTTGGTAGAAGTCAAAGGAAACTCCCTCCCAGATCTACCCATTCAATGACACAGAAATTTTTCAAAAACAGTTTGAGAAAATGCCTTGCTCTTTTGTTTTTATATTTAAAAGCTGTCATCAGATGGATATCTACTCCACAGTTGGTTTTGCTTCAAATCATAAATCTGTCATGGCCAGCTTTATCGTTTGCTGTCTGACACTTTCCAGGACTAATAATCTCTGTGAAGAATCAGAAGTTGGAGTGGAAAGTGCTTTGTAAACCCCCTCTGCAGTACATTTGTCAGTTTCATGTTTTTAACTCCTGTCTGCTACTGTGGGGATATTTCTAATTCATTCTCATTTGAGAGTCCTCTCATTTTATCTGCTTTTCAGAGTGCAGTGTTATCTGATGTTATTTCATGCTGAGATGAAACATTGACTATATCAGTAGGGATAACTGCTGAGAAGAAAGAACAAAAGAATTGCATATATCTAACAGCCCAGAATTTTCACTGGGGTTGTGCTGAGCTAGAGGATTTACTTATATCCCAAAAGGATTGTTTCATAATATAGCAGTTCTTATAAACTTTGAAACATGCAAAGGAACTAAGAACTCAACCATAAGTTTCACATGGATGAAATTTTCAAAGTGATCTTATTTTTGTCACTTTCTTTTTATTTCCCATAAGAAAACAGTTTTGCATATGCAACAAAGCTGTCCTTGGTAACTTTGATCTACAGGATAAATCTTAAAGGTTTAATCTCTGAAAATGGGACAAAAAAGACTTCACATTTATTGATCTGATCAATTTGTAAATGTGATAAGAGAAAGTGTAGGTGGGAGGAAACATTTTATAAAAATTATGACAATAAAAATGATTGAGGAGTGACTCAGTGATCTAATTCAGAGGTGCAGTTGTCACAGGGTCAGTACACCAAGCACAAGAACAATATTTTATAGATAAGCTAAGTTAGCATTCAAGAGCAAGACTCCTGGCTTAGAGTTCAAGATGGCATAGTAGGAAGATTCTTAGCTTACTTCCACTCATTGACACCAAAACTACAACTACATACAGAACATGAAAAAAATAAAATAAAAGAATGAGCCTAAGGGATCTCTGGGACAACATCAAGTGTACTAACATTTGAACCATAGAGGTCCCAGAAACAGAAGGGAGAAAGCAATGGAAAACCTACTCCCACATTAGGAAAAACTTTCCTAATGTGTGGAAGGAGAGAGAAATCTGAATCCAGGAAGCAAAGAGAGCCCCAAACAAGATGACTCCAAAGAGACCCACACCAAGACACATCATAATTAAGTTATTAAAGTCAAAGATAAAAAGAGAATATTAAAAGCAGCAAGAGAAAAAACTAGTTACATACAAGGGAATCTTGTAAGATTATTAGCTGACTTTTGAACAGAAACTTTGCAGGCCAGAAAGGAATGGTGCAATGTATTCGATATGATGAATGGGAAAGCCCTACAACCATGAGTGCTCTACCCAACAAGGATACCATTCAGAATTGAAAGACAGACCAAGATTTTCCCAGACAAGCAAAAGCTAAAGGAGATCATCAACACTCAATCAGCATTATAAGAAATGCTATGGAACTCTTTAAGTGGAAAAGGAAAGGCCAAAACTAGACTAAGAAAATATAG
This sequence comes from Phyllostomus discolor, assembly GCF_004126475.2. Taxonomy (NCBI): domain Eukaryota; kingdom Metazoa; phylum Chordata; class Mammalia; order Chiroptera; family Phyllostomidae; genus Phyllostomus; species Phyllostomus discolor. The sequence continues at coordinate 17,111,255 of NC_040903.2, forward strand.
GAAAGAAAAAGATCCCACAAGTAAAGACACACGTATAGTAAAGACAGTAGACAAATGACTTATAAATCTAGTATGTAGAGAATTAAAAAATGGCAATAAGTACATACCTATCAATAATCATGTTAATGTAAATTGACTAAGTGCTCCATTGAAGAACATATGGTGACTGAGTGGGGGAAAATAAACTCTGCATACACCTGCCTACATGAACTTCCAGATTGAAAGGTACACATGGACTAAAAGTAAAGGGATAGAAAAAAGATATTTCTTGAAAATGGAAATGAAAAACAAAAGAAGCTGGGATAACAACGTGTATAGCAGACAAAATAGACTTTAAAACAAAGACTTTAACAAGTGACAAAGAAGGACTCAGCAATCCCACTTCTGGGAGCTTATCTGAAGAAAATTAAAGACTAATTTAAAAAGGTATGTGCACCCCTCTCCCTATGTTCACTGCAGCATTATTTATAGTAGCCAAGATATGGAAACAACCTACGTGTTCATCAATAGATGAATGGACAAAGAAGAAGTGGAAATACATGTGTGTGCCATGCATGTGTGTACACACACACACACACACACACAGGAACATCACTCAGCCATGAAGAAAGAATAAAATATTGCCAGTTGTGACAACATGGATAGACCTAGAGGGTATTATGCTGAGTAAAATAAGTCAGGTAAAGACAAACACTTTATTATGTAAGTTATGGGAGGAATCTAAACAACTAAACAAATGGACAAACTAATAGATACAGGAAGCCCGCATCGTTGCTGGAGGGCTGGATAGTAGGGCTCTAAGCAAAAAAGCCAAGGGAATGAAGAGGTGCAGACTTGTAATAGGAACATAAATCAGTCACAGGGACGTGAACAACAGCATGGGGATCGCAGTCAATAGCATCACAATAACTTCGTACAGTGACAGATGGACAGTGGGCTCTTTTGTAATGATCACTCTGTGAGGTGTATAAATGTGGGATCTCACTAGGTTGTGCACCTGAAACTAATGGGATACTGTATGTCAACCAGACATCAATGAAAAAGAGCTTTACATTTTAGAATTTGAAAAAATAAAAATGATCGAGACTATGTAATTTACAGTTTGAAAAATTAACTACAATCTATCTTTTACTCTTAGGTTACAATCACAATCTCATGTCTGAAATACATTATAATATCAATTTCAATTCCGATGACCTGAATGTAAGAACATTAACGAATCTAAACCACTGTCAAAGTTCTTTTTTTAAATCCTGTGGTAAAACTCCTTGTAGATTTTAGTTTTAGCCCTTTTTTTTCAGAATATAAGCATTCATTTCAAACATGAGATACCATTATTTCAGTTTGAAAGTATATTAGACAATATTTGTAATATTCTTCCCAATCAGTCTCAGAATATACAGTAAAATAACATTTAGTGAAAAAAGAGAAGTCAGAGTGGTTGTAGTTTTCACAGTAAAATAATAATAGTTTTGGTGATTTTCCCTTTGAAAGGCTATTTTAAAAGATACTAATAATATTTGACATCAGTGTTTATCAGTCACTAATAAGTAGATTAGATTTGTAGTTACTGTTTCATAATTCATGCTTATGTGCAAATTATGCTATTATAATTATAGTCCATTGCTTATGAAGATAAAGCTATTTATGTGTTAGGTTAATGTTTAATTGGCATTGATAGAATTATAACCAAATGCAAAATAAGTACAGTGTAACACTGTGCTTCATCTTAATTACAGTCATATATTTGTAAGGAGTTTCTCTCCTTTTTTCTCTTAAAGAAAAAAGAAAATATTTTACAAAAACCTGCACAATAGGAAACACCATATGGTTCATTATTTATCCATTACAGAAAATTGAAAAGAACAGCTTGTTCTTTTGTAATGCAGGGATCCTACCTTTACCTTCAGTACAGTCAAATTTTGACCTCAGAATTTCAGGTTTGATCTCAAATCTTTGATCCTGGTTACCAACTTGTTAACCTTCCACAAATGCATTTGTTGCGCTTCTAGTTTTGATCATTCATATAAGAAGGATAGCACCCATGGCTGTCAAATAATCCTTGGATCTTCAGTGTTACACATACCCTAATGTTATTATATGAGAAGTGAAGGAAACAGAGAAGGTAGAATAGTCCAGGCTTGCATTTAAAATTCACTTACCCATCTTTGAAGACTATAACATATCGAGAACTATTGCTATGATTGATAAGTCATAGAAATCCTCAGTTTCGAAGCAGACATGTTGGGTGGGGGATAATGTGAAGAGGAATTAAAATATTTTATCAAAATTGTTTCATAGCCATGCTCAGGCAATGAGAGAGATAAGTGAAAGATTCCATACAGAAATATTGCAGGCCATGCACAAAAATAAGATAATAATAACACAAATGTTAAGCATACGTAGGCTAGTGGGAGGATCACCTAGCATAAGCAAAGAGTCAGCACGAGTGTGACTAGGGCATGGCAGGACTTGTTTCCTGTGCTAAGGGTTGCAAAATTAATTGCCTGTAGATGTCACATAGCTACCTTAGCAGAATTAAGTGGACTTCATGGCATCCGCTGTTTGGCCTCCATGTCCAGGATAATGGATAACAGTGGAGTGAGCTGACCTGCAGAGCGAGGACCCAATCTGAAAGGCACAACAGGCACTGCCACTTCTCTGATGACCATTAGGATAATTTAAGAGTGTCATATTTTTTCACAAAAAAAGCCCAACTATGAAATAAATTCATTTTTATTTGAAAAATTAGTATTTTTAAATTTAGTTTTAATTTAATTTTTTAAAATACTTTTTTGTTTATTTTTAGAGAGGGGAAGGGAGAAAGAGAGAGAAATATCAATGTGTGGTTGCCTCTTGCATGCCCCCTACTGGGGACCTGGCCCACAACTCAAGCATGCGCCCTGACTGGGAGTCGAACTGGTGGTGACCCTTTGGTTCACAGGCTGGTGCTCAATTCACTAAGCCACACAGGCCAGGGCTTAGTTTTCAATTTTAATAGACTTTTTTAAAGCAGCAGAATTGAGCAGAGACACATGAATTCCCCATATATTCTCTGCCCCATACAGGCACAGCTTCCCCTACTATCAACATATCACACCAAAGTGGTACATTTGTTACCACCAATGAACCTACAGTGACGCAGCATCATTACCAGGCATTCACTCTTGGAATTGTATATCCAATGAGTTTGAACACCTGTATAATGACATTTGTTCATTATTATAGCACTGTACAGAATTATCCACTGCCCTAGAAATCCCCTGGGCTCTCCTTCTTCATCACTCCCACTTAACCCAGCAACCACTAATCTTTTCAGCTTTGCTTTTTCAGGAACATCATTCATGTAGTTGGAATCATAGACTATATAGCCTTTCAGATTGGCTGCTTTCATTTACTAACATGCATTAAAGGTTCCTCCACATATCATGACTTGATAGCTCATTTCTTTTTAAGCATTAAATAATATTCCACCATCTGGGTGTATCATAGTTTGTCCATTCACCTATTGAAGGTTGCTTCCAAGTTTTGGAAATTATGAGTGAAACTGCCATAAACATGTGTCTATAGGTTTTTGTGCAGACATACATTTTTAACTCTTATAAATATCAAGGAGCATGTTTGCTGGTTTGCTGTAGTGTATGACAGAAATATGTTTCCTTCTGTAAGAAACCACCACTCTTCCTGTTTGGCTCTATCATCTTGCATCCCAACTGGTGCTGAATGAACGGGGGTTCCTGTTGCTCCACGTCCTCACTACCATCTGGTGTTGTCAGTGGTTTGGATTTTGTCATTCCAATGGCTGTGGAGTGATATCCCATTGCTGTTTCAATCTGCAATTTGCTAGTGACATGTGATGTTAAGCATCACTTCATATGCTTATTTGCCACCTCTATTACTTCTTTGATGAAATGTCTATTCAGGTATTTTACCTATTGTTTTTCATTGAGTTGTTTTCTTACTGTAAGTTTTAAGAGTTCATTGTCTTTTGCAAGCATTTTCTCACAATATGTGGCTTGTTTTCTAATTCTCTTGGCACTGTCTTTCATAGAGAAGTTTTTAATGTCAATGAAGTCCGCCTTATTAAGCTTGTTCTTTAATGGCTCATGTCTTTGGTGTTGTATCCCAATAGTTATAGCCATAACCAAGGTCGTTTAGATTTCCTTTTATATTATCTTCTTGGAGATTTTGTGCTTTGTGTTAGGTCTCTGATTAATTTTGAGTTAATTATTGTGAAAAGTGTAAGGCCTATATCTAGATTCATTTTTTTAACAAGAGGATGCCCAGCTTCCTGCATGATTTGTTGAAAAGACTATTTTTACTCAATTGTATTGCCACTGCTCCTTGTCAAATCAGCTAACTATTTATGTGCATGTATTTCTTGGCTATACAGTCTGTTCCTTTGACTTATTTATCTATTTCTTTGTAAATAGCACGATACTGTCTCAATTACTGTGGCTTTATGGTGGGCCTTGAAGTTATGTAATGTCGATCCTCCAAGTTTGTTCTTCTCTTTTAGTATTATGTTGCCTAAGCTTGGTCTTTTGCCAAATCTATCCATTTTTTAACACTAGAAAAAATTCTTTCTGATATTGTGTGTACCAACACACTCTAAGCCAAACTAAATATCTTTGCAAGCTGCTTTTCAGTCTATAGATTGCTGATGTATTAGGACTAAACAAATATATCAATAGATTTCTGTTCAATATTGTGGAAGGATCGTCAAGAGAAAAGTTTAGATTCTCTTCAGAACTACCATTTAGAACACAGGCTGGCGTGGCTCAGTGGACTGAGTGCTGGTCTGCAAACTGAAGGGTCACCAGTTCAATTCCCAGTCAGGGCACAGGCCTGGGTTGCGGGCCTGGTTCCTAGTAGGGGGTGTCTGAGAAGCAACCACACATTGATGTTTCTCTCCCTCCCTTCTCTCCCTCCCTTCTCTAAGAAGAAATAACATCTTTAAAAACAAAGCACTACCATTTATACGAAATACAACTGGTCACTTTCAAGTTGTCCTAGCCTAACAGACACCAATGATAAGAGCTTGTATTTATTTAAAACAGAACCAGGGAGTGTCTTCCACCTATAGTCACAGTAAACCAGACATGATGAGAAATATATCCAATGAAGCACATATCAAGAGGGACACTGGGTTTCTTAAGACAGAAATCACTGCTGTATGCCCTAGCTGGTGCGGCTTGGCAGACTGAGTGCCCGCCTACAAATCAAAGGGTATTGGCAGTCTAGGGCACATGGCTGGGTTGTGAGCCAGGCTCCCAGTAGGGAGCATGCGAGAGGCAACCACACATTGATATTGCTCTTCCTCTCTCCCTTCCTTCTGCTATCTAAAATAAATAAATTATTAAAAAAAATAAAATAGTCTTAAAATAAATCACTACTATAACCATACAATAAGTTATTGTTAAAAGATGCTAATTTGAGAGAAAATGTCTTTCTTAATATTAGTGTGGTTTTTTATGTCATTTTCTGTCTGGAAACAGTAACTCCTCTCCTTGACCCTATCTATACATGCTTCCAGCCCTTTGAAAAACACTCAACACCTACCCCACCCAGAATTTTTCCTTTGACCTCTCACACACACACATTCAATCAAGCATTATTTTCTTAAATGTTGCTGATCCTTAAGATCATACTAATTTTTTCTATCACATATTTTCATGACACCTTATACTTCTCCTCAATACAGTTGTCATCATCTTAATCAAACAGTTAATATGGTATTTATGTGTTTAATTCTATGCCACCTGTCAGAATGTAAGCTCCATAATGTCCAGAGCCGTAAAAGATTCCTTCTCCAGTATATTCCTTGTACCTCATATAGTCTTTGCATGATGTCAGAATATGTTAATGTTTGTTGACAGAATCAATAAACATAAATGAATATTGTTAGCCTTTATGAACCTATATTCTAAAAAATAGAAAATATTATTCCATTTAAATACTTAGTTAAAATGAAAACTGAGAAATTCTGGGTGTGAACTCGAGAAATTACGGGTATTTTTTACTGTTTTTCTCTAACAGTGACAAAAGCAGTCCTTCAACTTCAATCGTACTGTGACAACTTGGAAATGATTACCAAATACAAACAAATCAACAAGAAATCATAACTATACCATTCATCATAGTATGGAGCTGATGGTTATTTCATTTTTATATATCTATACTGTAGACTTTATATTAGAGATGTATAAAGTGCATATTTATATATTGTTATACATCTGCATTAATATTAACATTATTTAAGAAACACTTACTGAAAGCCTTCTCCATGTGTTTAGAACTAGTGCCTCATTTTCGGTGGGTAGGTCTGGAATCGGGGCATGATGTTCCTGACAATATTAAAAGCCTAGATTGTCATGTTGAGATTTTATTTTCTTGAAACTTCTAATAATATAACCAAATTGCAGTTGCACAGCTGTGATGGTTTCTTGGTTTCCATAGAAGAGTTGCTTTTTTTTTAAAAGAAAAGACTGAAAATCCATCCATATTCAGATGTTCCTCTTGCATGATGGCTCAATTATTATTGTTGGTACTAATCATCCCAGTACTTGGCAAGACTTATTCATACTGCAGGAAAGCAAACTTTCCCAGAAATCAAAATACCAAATATTCTGAACAAAATAATTGGAGGATAAGGGTCTTCTTAGAATCTGAAATGTTTACTTGACAGAACTTTGACAAGTGTGAGTGGGTGTTTAATGAAAAGGAAATTTGTCATAGAGCAAAGCTCCCAATTTTCAGCCCAGCAGAGGAAACATGTGGTTCTTATGGTACAACCGGAGCTTAACTCCAGGCAGACCACTCCAAGGCTCTGATCCAGCCTGATTTTTAATTCAGAAGTCAATGGCTTAAAGATTCAATTTCTGGGTTTTGTACAGATTTGAAGGCAATGTCTTATTTTCCTACCAAAGGCAGTGACGGTGGAACTGTGCCTGGCTGCACTCGCAGTTTCTAGGAGCCAAGGCTAAGTGTATAATTTTTAAAATGCAGTATTTTGTTTAGTATTTTTATGAAATAAAAAAGATATGGTCAAATCCATAACATTTTATATACAGTCACCTTTTGAAAACACTGGGAGAAGAAACAGAGAAAGACAAGATATATTTATAGTTTACTTTTTCTTGGCAAAATTGTTTCTGAACCTTAACGATTTTAAGTAATTGATACATCTGTGAAAATGCCAGTGATTAAAGGTATGGTAGAATATAATTTATGGAATATTTAAAGCTACTGATATAGTCTAATAAAGTCTGTCTGGCTATTATGGTAATGCTTTTTTCCTAAACTGTCTTTCTCCTGTAAGTGTTTATACATTAGATAAATCAAAATATATAAAAGAACATAAAATCAAGAAAATCCTGTGTTTTTTGAGGAATAATCGTGTATACATATGTAACACTATTTATTCAGATTATTGTTGGAAAAAAAACAAAGTTTATATCCAAATTATTTCTATCTATTTGTCTGTCTCCCTAGCTTTTGATTATCTGTCTATTCAGATTATTTGGGGAAAAACAAAAGGGTTTATGATGGTTGAGCCCTTACTAAGACTTAAAGTTTTATTTAATATAAAATAATCCTAACAGGTATTTTAATTGTTCTATTTCACAGCTGATCATCTATTAAAGTCCATAAAAGGCAGTTATTGTGCACAGCAAGGTAATGAGAGAGCCTTGCTTCTAATCTGACTCCTGAATGCATTTTCTTGGTTGCTATAAATCAGAGGTAAAGATGTGATCTCATATGTACACTTATTTTCCTTGAATAACATTTTCCTCATGTAACTCTTAGCCCCATGAGTGTGCTATTGGTTTTTATGATTGGAACATCAAACTGAGTATCTCAAATAGATTTTTCAAGATTCTCCTGTTTTTTTCCCCCAAAGTATATTCCTGTGTGTACTCAGTCCACTTCAGATCTGTCATTGTGTTTACTGCCATACACAGTACAAGTTCATTGCTCTCATCTTGGAAGGCTATCTTTTTCGCCTTGAACCCAGTCCTTATTCAGCCTTCATCATTTTATAACATAAAGCTGAGCTACTTTCCTAAATCATTTTCTATAAACCTAAACCTCAAGCAACTTTACTGCTAAAAATGTGCCATTTGCCACAGATGTTGGAATTTATCACATTGCACTTCTTATATTAATATTTTTCTTCAACTATCTACGTGCCTAAACATTATGCATTTAATATAAGCCTTTACATTCCAATATGTAATACAGTCCTAGAAACTGTAATGTAAGGAAGAAGAAGCATCTTTTCTCTTGATTCACTCACAGATTGATGCCTGCATGTTTTTTTCACTATGCCTGCAGAATGTGATTCCTATGTTATATTGAAATCTAAGGCTTACAAGTTACCTAAATAGCACATTCTATAAATTTTGTTACCCCTTTATCAAACCTACCCTTTGGAGTATAGTAAGAGTATATCTCACAATTAAGACTAAATATAAATTGAGTATCTGATACCTTCTCCCTCCCTCTCTCTCTCTCTCTCTCTCTCTCTCTCTCTCTCTCATTTCTTTTAGAGAGTGAAAGGTAGGGTGAGGGAAAAACAATTGCTTGCCTCTTGTATTCACTCGGGGAATTGAGCCAGTTACCTTTCACTTTGCAGGACTATGCCCAAGCCACTGGGCAACGCCACACAGGGTCCAATGCTCTTGTTGTCCAGCAAAATACCTGGTACCACTCGCCAATACCAGGATTCAATTACATGGAAGATACCAAAGATCATCACAATGACGGCTTCTAGGACTGGAAGTCCACACACTTCTGCCCATTGCGTTTTTATCAGGGTCTCAGAGGAAAACACAACACAGTCAAGTCCTGGATGGAACAACCCCTTTAATCACATAGAGAAGAGACCATGCAAGATAGCATGTGTTCACCCCTCATGGCTAGCAGCTCCCTATACACACTGTCCTTGTTCCTCCCCCATATCCCCATCAGTGATGCCCCAGAGCAACTGGCCTCTGAGCCCCTCAGGGGCTACAGGAGAAGGCTTGTGCCATAGAGTCTGATATACTGAAAGTTGGGGGCTGCCTGAGAGCCACAGAAGTGGGTAAGTACAGCAAAGGAACACCCCACTGAGTATAAAACATGGAAACACATTCTCATACAAGTTGATAAGCCTGCCACAGGCTGTGTGGGCTCTTTATCTGTGATAAAGAAGTGTTCCAGAACCAAGGCGCATTGTTAGGTGACTGAGTTGGGGTCAAAAAACTACATGCATGCCCTTCCTAACACTTGTACTGTATGAGAAAATGTATTTTTTAAAATACAGATAAAGTGGCTCAAGTGGAGAGGGTAAGTGATTTGTTTTCATTATGTATGTACAGGCTATAGATGGTATACTTAATAGATCAGCATTCCTCATATCTACGGCACACTTAGGGATTCCTGCTGTGTTTAACTTAGGTTCTCATCTTTATAAAGAAAAGACACAAAACATAAACTGGATTTTGACAGCATGCTGCAGACATGTTTATGGGAATTGATGATTTTAAGATGATCACTTATGAAATCATAAGTATTCTGCAGAATGTATTATCTGAAATTTATAAGCAAAGGTGGCCAAATGATATTATATCCCTGTTTAAATGACAATCCAACTCCAATTATGCTTTACCCTATCTCCAGATTTTCTCTATGGTACATCAGCTTTTCTTCTACACTTGGAAATCTGTCCTCCAATCACATTATAAGATATTTGAGATAATGAACAGATATCTTCTACTTTGACATATTCAACACATGCTAAATTTTATCGCAAAGTTGGAGAGGAAGTAAATAAAATTAGGTAGATTAATGATGTGGTTTCAGATGCAGGTGGAAAGAACTCGTCAGCATTATATTCTATTTCCATACAACCACTTCACCTTACACTCTGCCAATGGGGAATGCAGTCATCCCTTGAACAACATGAATGTTAGGGGTGCCAAACACCCACACGGGTGAAAATCCATGTACAGTTTTTGAGTCCCTAAGAACTTAACTACTAAGTACCTACTGTTGACCAAAAGGCTTACCAAATATAAAGAGTCAGTTAGCACAAAATTTGTATTGTTTTATGTACTACATACCGTGTTCTTACAATAAAGTAAGGTAGAGGGAAAATGTTATTAAGGCAATCATAAGGATTAAAAAACTTAGCATATTTATAGAAAAAAATCCACATATAAATGGACCTGTGAAGTTGTAATGCATGTTGGCCAAGGGTCAACAGCATCTAAAATAAGTGCAGTGGTGTATTACTTTCTAGTGGTGAATAAAACTACACATTATTTCACAATTTCGGTGAGTGAGCAACCTGAGCATGACTTTGCTGAGTCATCTGTTTGGGGACTCAGTAAGCTACAATCTATATGGATGTTTGACTGTGAAACAGTCTACTCCATGCTCAGTCACGCTGTTGGCAACACCCATCTCTTTGGGGGATGCGGGACAGAGAATCCTCTTTTCTTACTGGCTGTTAGCTGACGGTCACTCTCAGCTTCCAGAGGCCGTGTGCAATTCCCTGCCACGTGACTCTCTCACAGTATGGCAACTTACTTTTCCATAGCCAGGAAGAGACACTCTCCAGTCTCCTCAAATGGACGCATATACAACATAGTTCAGTCATGGGGGTAGAATCCTAATGCCTTTGCAATGTGACTTAATCTCAACATGGGAATGGCATTCATCATGTTTGCCATGTTCTCTTGATCAAAAGCAAATCACAGGTCCTCCTCACACTCAAGGATTATCCCTGAGTGTGTCTACCACAGCTGGTACTCTTCTGAAGGAAAGTTTAACACAGTTAGCCTGTGAAGTTTATTACTCTCTTAGTGAATCTTTTAGTCCAATTTATTTAATTTTCCATATACATGTATATGTATATGTGGACATTGGTTTATTCAACCAGCAGAGGAAAGAACTATTAATTAGTATGAGTTTTAAAAAGTCAAGTGCTTGTTTTTCCCCCTGATACTGGCCTTTTCAAAGGAAAGATTTAATTTGACAGATTTTAACTAAATCAGCCAAATAGTTATAGTCTTTTCCAAGACTATATTTTAACTCACTCTCACTTACACATTCTGTTTACGCACATCTTAATTAACCAAAGGATGAAGTGGCCAGAAAAAAAAATATATACAGAGTTTTAAGATTTTAGGGCACAAAATATTAGTGTGTCTGACCGGGAACTCTTTTTCATGAGAGATTGCCCGCTCACCAAATAAATCCTTTACTATCTATCCATCATGGTCTTCAATTTTCCAACAGAATAGCCTGATTCATCACTGTTATGCCACTGACACCCTGCTGTATCCGTTGTTGCCTGCTGATTCCCCTGGGGAAATTCTAATATTTCAGGCTTATGTGGAAGATATTAAGTTTGATATCACAGAATTTCTTGCACCCAGCAAATGCTAAATGCATTGACTTTGGCCATTCATATAAGGATTATAGATACTTAAAATTTCAAAGGATATCAGAAAATGAATGTCAAAACTATTTTATTTTATCCATGATGAAAATGAGGTCTAAAGCAGAAACATGATATTGCTTAGACAACAAATTAATGAGTTGAAAGGGTCAAACTTGTTTTTTTTTTAACTTTAAAGCAGTGTCTATACCTTGTATGAAGTGTTCTACATGTACCTTTCAAGCCTGGCCACACAAGAAAAATTATAGCCTCAGTGTTATGACTGAATGACCCTGTTTCATTTTGCTTTTTCTTCGGTTCACATGTCAGTTATTCTTCCACTTCAGATCCTTCTAGATCTCTTCATCCCTTTCAGCTTCTTCCTTCTCCTACTGTTTTTTTCTTCCAATTACTCATAAAATACACACATATTGAACTCCTATATCAGTTGTTTGTCAAGCAGATTTTTCACTCAAAAGGAGACCAATTCAGTTTCTACCACTGTCTATGTCTCTATTTTCCCTCCTAATTTCACCGCCCACCCCATTCCTGCTCCTACAGCCATTATCCACCACTGCCAGGTGCTGTGCTCTCTCTCTCTCTGATTGCTGGTTCTCTGGTTTTGAAAACCAGCCTCCTGGGCTCTGGACATGGAAATCATGAGCTCTCACTGTCCTGCCATCAGACCCTTGGAGATGCCACCTGTGCTAGAGTGCAGATCTGAACAGTTCAGAAGTACACACTTGTGTTCTCTTGTATTTACTTGGAAATGGGTTTCAATGGTTTCAGAGAGCATATGACAATGATCTATGGGAGAGAGATGCAGCAGGGAAAATTCAGATATTCCTCTGTCATTATGAAATTTGCATTCTACTCTGGAAGATAGGTAATCAACAAATAAAAATAAATAGATATATAATGAAATGTTAAGTACATAAAATACTATGAAGAAAGGTAAGCAGAAAAAGGAAATATAGAGTCATTAGGCTGACAGGATGTTTTGGTATTATGTCCAGGGAAAGTTTGCTAGACATCACGTTAGGTAAGGACCTGAATGCAGAGGCAATGCAAACGGCTATGAGGAGAACATTTTCCAAGTGAGAGCAGCAGTGTGAAGATCTCAATATAGAAGACAAGCTATTTTATTGGAGAAAAAATAACTAAGGCCATAGTGATGGGACATGCAGCAATATGATATATATGGACAGTGGTACACAGTATGGATGAATCACGTAAATGTAATATGCAGCAAAAGACATTACAATGAGCCCATTTATATAAAGTTCAAAAACAGGCGATGTTAATTTATGGTATTAGAATAATAATTGTGGGGAGGAAGAGTGAGCAAGGAGTGAGCAGGAAGTGAGGGTCTCTTCTGGAGAGTTCATAGTTTTTCATTTTTTGAACATAAAGTACTCTCTTTGTAAATATTTATTAAGCCATGTACTAATTAATGCTCTTTTCTGAAGCAATTTTACTAATGAACATATTTTACACATCAAAATGTCAATGGAAGGAGATAAGGCACACACTAGGAAGAGAAAATAAAAATATTCCCGTTAAAGAAGCCCATCAATCTAGATCCTGGAATGGAAAGACTGTAATGTAGTGTAATAGTTCAACAGATATTTATTAACATGGTTTGGGTGACAGATCTGAAGACCAGCACTACCCAGGTTCTCAGTAGGAGAAGCTGTAATAGTGTTTGAGAGTCAGACCAGACAACTGAAATGAATTTTATAAATGGCAAAAATTGTCTAAAATGATGATGTTCATATCATTCTGTTTAGTATACTATAAAACTAATATTCAACGGAAACAAAGTTCTTATTAAGACAGTGACTTTGTTTCACTAGGGACTTAGTGAACTCAGTTGTTCATAATCTAACATATTATTTAGCTGTTAAGGTGCTTGGTTTGTGGCCCCACACCTGCTGGGCAAGGTCAGGATTCTCTACGATGGCTTGTTCCTCTACTTCCTCCTTGCATTCTCTCACTGAGCCCACACACCCTTAAAATGTTCTGCATTCTCTTTCTGTCACACCTTGTGCATACTGCTCCTGCTCAACTGACATTTGCTCAAATCTTCACCTGGCTCATCATCCACACATCTCTTTCTCAGTTGCATATTTTCCTGACCCCCAAATACTGATTTTTGTTTCTTGTTTGAACTCTTCATGCTGGACATGTCAGAGCACCCCTCACTCTGTCTTATTACCGGCTTCTTACCTATCTCTGTTGCTGGCAGAACGATAGCCTGAATAAGGACAAATCCTGTATGTTCTGTATGCACGGCATCAAGCACAGAGCCTATCACATAGGAGAGGCCTGATTTACTTTTGCTGAATGGATGAATAAATAGAATGGAAGAAAGGAAAGAAGGGAGAAGGAAGAGAGTGAGAATGCGAAGATTAAACGACGGAAGAACCAGGTTAGAAATCATGTCTCTCCACTCCAGGCCAGGAGCATGGCCATCTTTAATGCAAAACAGATCCTTGGGGCCTGCCTACCTTTGCTATCTGAGAATGCTGATGACCAGTGGAGCTTGAAACTCTGCTATGATTTTTTTTAAAGATAATACATAGATGTGTGGATTTGAAATGGTGGCTAATAATTCTAGCTTCACTGTCAATCATTTTTATTATTTATTTGTAAATGTTGTGCTCACCAATAGTGTACAATCTCTCTGTCTCTAGTTTCCAAACTCTGCTCTTGCTGATCGACCACAGTCCAGTCTAGACATTTCCTTTTCAGAATGATGATTCTACATTCAAATGTTCTTATAAAATTTTCTTGAACTTCTGATATTTTATATGAAGCATTTTCACCCACTGTTAAAAAAGTCAGTAACAGCAGTCTCCTCAATATGACAGAAACAGTGTTCTTGATCTGACTTGATGTTCTAAGAGACATGATCTCATAAATTAGGAAGAATTTGGGAATTTCTGATGTTCTTATTTCTCCCATTATAATTTGAAGACAATGATACATGCTCTGTTATCTTTTAATAATTCATTCTGTTTATTATTTAAATACACCATAGAAAAGTTCACTTTTTTGGATTTGAATTCACATTTCTATCATTTATATTTTAACACATTTTCTACTCAATTTTGAATAAAAACAACTAGAGACTATATTCATCTACAGAGATGATGGCAGAACTTCTTTAGGCATAAACATAACTCAAAAAAGAAACCTGTTTAATTTTTACTTAATGGGTTATAAATGGCAATTTCCATTGTAAATTGAAATTAGAGTTAAAACTTGTTTATAATAATAGATTTTCTACAAAAAAGTATGCATTTGGTTTATTCTAACTGTAAATTTATTATTCTGAGCATTTAGCAGAATATTCATAGTCATAAATAGACTAAAAATATTCTCCTACAGAGAACTTAAAGTCCATAACTTAGAAATCTCACATCTGCTTGAAAGTTGGGGATAAAGGCAAATATCAGGGGTAGAATAATAAATGTAATAAAATAAGCATATTTCCAGAGTTGAGTAGCAGACATTAAAAGAGGAACTTTTTCAGACACACACAAATAATTGCTCCAAAAATTGTAAGTATTATTTCCCATTTTCCAAAAAAACTCTATATTCTTAATTTACCTTTGTTAATTTACTCTGGAACTTGTTTTTTTTAATTTTCTCTATAAATGTTAAATCACATTTTTATAAAGTATTTTTTTGAGTTTCATCAATACTATGAATATACCACAATTTATCCATTCTACTATTTATGAACACTTAAGTTGGGTTTTTATTTTGTTTTGTTTTATTTTTTATTTTTGTTTTAAAGTGTATTTTATTGATTAAGTTACCTAAATTATATGGTGTAAAATATTTTTTAAAATGTTTTCCTATCATTATTCATAGTTGCCATAGATTTCTGTCTATGAAACTAATAGGCAAAGTTTGTCATTCAAGGAGAAATCCTTGCTATGAGAAATCACTCACATATTAGCCTTAATCACCCCTTTAAAACACATGTTTGCAGCTGAGTCTCACTGTGCTTAATTATCTAGAGTAATCCAAAGAAAAGCATGAGCTAAAGTCATTGATTTTCATTTCCTTTCATTCTAGTAGGTAAAAGATTAGCTGTTGTCTTTTGATGGAAAGCCAAGAGCTGTTATTTTATAGAATATTTTTGTTCTTTTCTCAAATACTTTTGCAATTAATTCACCAACACTTTTATGTATCACCTTCTGTTCCTCACTTGCTGTCTTACACTGATACATTAAAGGCAAGTGAGGAAAAAAAGAGCCTAATAGGGCACAAGCCAGGTATGCAAATGAGAGAAGTGAATATTTTGAAGTGACCTACAGATTGTGTTAGAATGACAGTTACTATGGTTACCTTCAAATAAATATTCAAGATGAAAAAGAAAAACATAAAAAATAGGTTATTTGCCTTTTCTGATACTTTTAACTATTAATTATTTGTCTCTTTGTTTTGGATGAGAGGAAAAAATACCCAGAAAGAGAATATTTGCTTTTTGAAAGGAAGACAATTAATGCCTCTGCATGAAAATTTGAAAATTCATTATTTGTAGGAGGATGTAAACCTATATCAGAGAGGTATAATAGCTCTGATTTTGCTAATTGAACAGCAGATGCTACAACAATCTTAAGATTTTTAGTCTGTGTTATTTGTTAGACACTGCTTTATAATAAATATCAACACAAAGTAGCAGTTAAAACAATTAAATCCATTTTCAGTTGTTACATGACAAGTTACCAGTAATTTAGCAACTTAAAACAACAATATTATTATATGACAATGTCCATGTGTCAGAAGTCTATCATGTTCTACCTCTACTCAGGATTTCATAGGCTGATTCAAGGTATTGGCTGGCTGTCCTCAATTGTCAGCTCGACTTAGCAAAGATCCACTCCCAAGGTCCCTCAGGTTGTTGTCAGAATTCATGTCCTTGTGGTTGCAGAACCAAGGTCCCCATTGTCTTGCTAGATATTGGCTGATTGCTGTTTTCAGCAACTAGAAGTTCCTCTCAGGTATCAGTCATGAAGAATCTTCCCTGAGTGGAAATCTTCTCACGTTTTGAATCTTTCTAGCATTTTCTTCTGACAATAGACAGAGAAAATTCATAATAGACTTATATGATTAGACCAGGCTTCTCAGATAATCTCTCTATCTTAAGGTAACTACCCCATCACTTAACCTAATCATAGAAGGAAAGTCCATCAAATTCACAGTCCCAGTGATAATGGCGCGTGTGCCTAACAGACAGGCAAAAAATCCTGTGTACCACAAACATTTATAAATGTAGTAAATCTTTTGGGCCGGGCTCAGCTGGATGATTTTTCCAGTATGGGGTATTATTGGCTGGTCTCAGGGAGGTCACTTACAGTTTCCATCAGCTGGGTATTCGGCTGGGCTGGATGTTTTACTGTGGCATGTGTGGCAGAGTTGTATGGAGAGGCCCCCTGGGGCTTCTCTTCATCTAGTCTTTCATCCTCATCAGGAGAATCTGGTGCTTATCACCATG
Organism: Phyllostomus discolor; assembly: GCF_004126475.2. NCBI lineage: Eukaryota > Metazoa > Chordata > Mammalia > Chiroptera > Phyllostomidae > Phyllostomus > Phyllostomus discolor. The sequence continues at coordinate 17,128,195 of NC_040903.2, forward strand.
GCAGTGGTTTGACTTCAGAGAGAGAGAGAGAGAGAGACAGACAGAGACAGAGACAGAGACAGAGACAGAGACAGAGAACCACATTATGGCTAAAGCAAATCACAAGTCCTGCCCAGGTTAAAGAAATGAGGAAATAGACTTCACATCATGGAGGTGGGAAGAATGTATGAACATATTTACTATCAAACACACTTCACGCCTTCTAGATGAGAATAATTAGAAGAGGAAAAACATGTTAAAGAAGAATATATTAAAAATACACAATTAGTTAACCCTTATATCATTTATTTAAAAAATAGTGAAATTTTTTTTGGATTTCAGGATCTGAGCAAAAGCAGTTAGAGTTTAGAAGAATAAATAAAACTATAATAAAAGTTACTTTATAGCTATTTCAACATAAGAGGGTAGGTAACAGAAAGACTGGAAATAAAACTGAGGGAATATTTTTAGCTGAAACTAAATTTATTTATTCTATTTTAGCTTTACCTTGACCAAAACCTTGGGATCTTAAAAGATGGAATAAAAAACATTGACTTATTATTCATATTTTGTTCTCTGGAGACCTATTCATATATAATAAAAATAAAGACCACTATGCATACTTCCTCTATAACCACTGTTTTAGCTTTCATAACCACTTCTATTTATGTTTATCCTAGAAGTGTAAAGGAAATTTGCAAAACCTAAATAGACTTTTTCATCTATTCATGATTTGTTACATGCCAATGTTCTTCCCTTGCATTTTTACAATCTCTCAGGAAAATAGTGGACAGATGAGCTAAATGAGACCCAGCTATTTATCATAAGACCCTTATAGTCTGCCTCAGACAATGGCATTCAATTTACACCATACTGTGAGGGGGAAAATGAACATCTATTCTCTATAATCAATATTGACATAGTTACACTATATATATACATATGCATGTATATGTATATGTATATACATTATATACATATACGTGTATATACATATACATATATGTATATATATATATATATATATAATTTTAAAGAAAACAATGGTTAACTAGCCTCCTAGTGACAGTAGTTTTTCTTAGAAGACAGGCCAGATGAATAGCTTCAACCCTTAGCATGAATCAGGTCTTATTAAAACTGAGTTTTAGAGAGATTAGCTTTCCAATTCCAGGGTTATGAGGAGTCTAAGATTGACATTTGCCTCCCCTTCCATGATGCCTCTCAAAAAGTCCACCTCTCTCCACATAGCTCTCTTAAATTCATGTTACTAATTGCACAGCTATGGTTTCCAGGAGAGTAGAGAGAACATCTATTTTGTTCAAATATGTAGATTTTCAAAGAATTTAAAAACTCAGATGTTTAAATAAATACTCACTACTAGATATGCTTCAAGGTGTATGTATTGAAATTCTAATTAGCTTTTTCTTTCTGAATAAGATTTAGTGGGAAAGATAAATTAAGAGGTCAAAGAATTCTGTTGCCGAATGGAATAAATCTTCCAAGAATTTTTCTATACTCTTTATATACCTTTATATATCTATTATATAAACCATATGTTTTAATGCCTATTAGTTCATGAAAATATCTGGCATGATGTGTGTTCATTGTTCATTAAGGGATCAGGTTTGAGATCTAGAGATATAGATTCTCACTTTGATTTTATTCATTCAACTAACAAATAGTTATTGTGAACCCAATAAGTACCTGTCATTGTTCTAGAAATTAGGAATAGAGTACTAACCAAAATAACATTTTTTCTAAAGGTGTTTTTATATTTCATGGGGAAGGAAGATGATAAATAATTAATATACTTTAATATGTGAAAGGGTGATATGATATGGGAGGGTATGGTGTGCATTGTTAGACTCTCACTTATACATCAGTACTCATTGCTTCCTATACTTGGATCTAAAGGCTTCCTGCCACAAGAATGCATGAATGAGGACTCTTTCTGGCTTACTAAGTACATTGGACCTACAAATGGGAGAGACAGAAAGCTGAGCATGTGTTTATACACTCAAATTATGAAGAGAGAGTCATATGGACCCAGGGCAAAAGAAACGATCAGGCTGAGGAAACACCAGGAAAGCACAATCCCTGGTGAGCTGGAGGAAGAGCAAAGGAAGAGTTAAATGGGCGAGCAAGAAAAAGATGGGTAGAAGAAGATATCTTAGGTTGTTGAGGTTGATACAACAAAAGTAGCATAAACCAGGTGGCTTACAAAGAACAAACCTTGATCTCTCACAGAGTTCTAGAGGCTGGGAAGCACAGGATAGGTGTTGGAGGATTAGATGTCCATTAAGAGCCCACTGTCTGGTTCATAGGTGAATATCTTGATCGTGTGTCCTCCCACGGCAAAGAGGACAGTTCGCTCTCTGGGGTCTCTTTTACAAGAGCGTGACACCTAATCATGTGGGCTTCACTCTCTTGTCTCAACCACTTCCTGGAAGTCTCACCTCCTAATATCATGAGGGTGAGGATTTCAACATTTGGGTTTTGCTGGGACACAAACATTCAGGATGTAGCAGAAGATGTTAGGGGAGTATAAGAAGTAATTTTAGACATTTGAAGAAACTCGGAGTTTTCTCTGAGTTAATGGAAAACCACTGGAGGATTTTGTGCAAAGTAATCACATGATTTGACCTATTTTTAAAAAATCACCTTGACTGCTTAGTGGGGAATAAGATGTAAAGGATAATGTTGAAGCAGAGAGAACGGATAAAAAGTGAGGAAAAATGCTGGTGAGGATGATGTATGATAAGGGTGACAGATCATGCTGGCTCGGACCAAGGTGCTAGTGCCGAGGTAGTGAGAAAAACCGTGTTCCAATGGTATTTCAGAGGGAGAGTTGACAGAATATGATGGCTGATTAGACCTGAGATATGAGGGAAAGTGAAACTCCTGATGATTTCAAGAGTTTTGTGTTGAGTAAAGGGCTCTTGTATAGAAATAACAAAAAAAAGATAAGAAAAATCGTTTGGCAAGAAGAATCAAGAGTCCAGTTTTAAAGGTGGTAACTTCGAAATGCGTATTAGACACCTACAGCTTTGCAACCACTTCATTCCATAACATAGACCAGCTACGTGAGCCGTAAAGATCTGTTCTAGCCTGTGCCACCTGGGGAAACCCAGCTACAGGCCAAATGGATGCGTGTGTGACTCTCCAGGCCTAACCACGCCAGGCCTCGTGGGGCAAAGCTGCCCTCCCCACACCAGACCAGCCACACAGCCGGTGGACTGTAGGCTTGGAGAGAGTCACACTCAAGGACTCAGGCCCTCCGGCTGGCCACGTTCTTCATGCAGCTACATTCCTAGCTCGGGTGCCTTCGTTCAGAGACTTTGTATTTAAAGACCTCCTCACGCACCTTTGCCAATGCCTATTTGTGGGGGAAGGGAGAGGATATCTTTGATTCCTAATTCTATTACATCAGTTGTCCACTGTCTCAGCAGTGAGGCAGCCCCCACACCTCTGCTGATCCACCTGAGTGTCAACCAGTGCACTCACGGTTTCATGGCGGAGAATGGAACATGGGGTAGTGGGCACTTTCATAGATTAGCTTCTTGCTCATACTGTGGCAGGGAGTGATTAAAGGCTTTGTTGTTACTTTCCTGCAGGCTTGTTTCTAATCAGCGACTCTGACACCCAGCAGTTCAGCTCTCTCCAGGTCAGCTGAGCCCTGACAAATGTTCCCTGCGAGGCTCAAGCATCCTTGTCCATTCCAGCAGCTGCCGCAGAATTTCCATCAATGCGTTGGTATGCATGTCCGCCTTTGACCTTGAGCAAGGAAGCAGGGGATCTATGACGTATATCTTCAAATTGCACTTAGAAAAGATCACGTTTTCATTTGTATACTTATAATTCATGTCACAACTCAATACAAATGGTAAATTATCCTGAAGGTACTTTTTTCCTTCCTCATAAGAGTTCGTAACCTCTACTTCCAAACTGTACCTCAGCAGTGCCAATGAATTATACATCAATTGTACAAATATTTATCAACAATCTATTAGACACTGGGAATAGAGCAGTAAGTTAAAAGAGGCAGACTTCCTACAAAAGAATGATGTCTTGGTGAAGCAAATATGAAACAAATAATAATAATAAAGATACAATTTTAAAGGAAATAGTGTAAAGTGTGATACAAGAGTGAAACAAAAAAAATTATTTCGATTTGTTGTGGGGTTGTGGGAGCTGTCTTTGAGGAAGCAACATTCAATATGAGACCGAGAGAGAACACAGGAAGAGGTCAGCTTGGTGAAGGGTATGTACTGGTGCTGTTTCAGCCTTCTGCATGTAGAGAGCTTGGGTGGAGTGTAGTTCAGGGAAAGATACAGTATAAAACATTAATTTTAAAATGCTTGAAAAAGTTGAAGTGGTACATAAGTATACATTATTATTATTAATCATCACAATAATGTGTAAATGTCAGAAAAATTTATCTCTGGCAGGAAGTATGAGTAACAGAGAAGCTCCGAATACAACCGCATGACTCTAATAAATAGTTTAACATCATATCTCAGAACACTCTGGTTCATTATGGGAAGCCAAAGGAAACAATAAAGATGCCAAGCTCTAGAACAAGCAGCTAATGTGTGGGCAAGATGCAGTTGCTAATACCAGAAAGGTCATTCCAGTGGCCAAAGCTGCTATTCAGAGGTGCTGGTGACAGATACCAGGTGTCAGCTACACTGCCTAGCATGGTTGCAGGGATCCTGGGAGTACAGAGCTATAAAGACGTGGGGTGGCCCCAGAATTTTCTATCCACTTGTGACAGGGGTGAAGATTCACTAACAGCACATTTTCTGGCCAGGTCTTGGTGTCAACTGTTCAGACAATAGTATGTCTTCAGAATACATTGTTTCATCATAATATTGATGAGAGAAAAGTTGGTACCCAACTGGGCCACTGTCTCTGTGAGGTTTGCATGCCCTCCTCCCCACAGCTGCGGGAATTTTCTCCAGCAACACTGGTTTCTTTCCACATCCCAAAGATGGGCATATGAGGTGAATGGGCATGTCTACATTGTCCCAGTCTGAGTGTGTGTGTGTGTGTGTGTGTGTGTGTCAGTGGGTGATGTGAGTGGCCCCTGAGATGGACAGGTGTCCTGCCCGGGGTGGGTGAGTTTCCATCATGCATCCTGAGCTGTCTGGATGGGCTCTCACCACCAGCGACCCTGAATTGAAATAAGTGAGGTGGAAAATAATTATCTTAATTGTTCTTATTCATCTTCCTTAAATGTAAGCATAGCTGACATTTATTTCACTGTTTAATATTACAAGTATTTTGAATATTTAGAAGTTTGGTGATGGTTTTGTGACCAGGAATATGCTGTATGAACCTAACTCTTAAGTCAATTAACATATGCTAAAATTGGTTCTGTTAGACTTTGTTTCACTTAAAGTCAGTTTCCTATAACCTACTAATGACACGAATTGAGGCCTTACTGTACTAGGAACTGACTATCAAAACATCCCATGGGTCTGCCCTTGAGCTCATAAAATGGGCATTCTCTGATCATACTTCATTGGTTCCCCATTATTTTCCTCTTCATTTGTCTTACAGTTCTTTAAGGGCTGCTTCATGCTAACATCTTCAATTTCATTTCCTTCTATTCCTCTACCTCTGGGGAAGCATTTTGGTTGTACTCAACCTATTTTCATTCCTGAGTGAATTCTACTTTGTCTGAAGCCTGGAACATTATATATCCTCTTCTCTCTGCCAATTATACTCTCCCCTTACCCTTGCCATGCATCTCAAATATCTCTTTGACTTTCATGTACCCATTCAGACATTTCCTTTAGGAAGGCTTTTCTGATCCCAAGTCTAGAATATACCTGCTCTGCGTGCCCACAGGAGTCTATGCAGTACTCCTGGATTGTGATTGCCAAGATCAGGAACTGTAATTATGGATAAATAGAATGTAGCCCAGCTTGTTTAGGTAGAATGGTTTCTGTAAACAGTGGGGTAGTATTAAAACTTATCTTCAAATGCTGTGACATTTTCATTAAGAAGTGGGTTTACATAAGTAAATGAGAGGATCAAAAAACTGTGGTACATTTACACAATGGAATTCTATGCAGCAGAAAGAAAGAAGGAGCTCCTACCCTTTGTGACAGCATGGATGGAGCTGGAAAGCATTATGCTAAGTGAAACAAGCCAGGCAGTGAAAGACAAATACCATATGATCTCACCTTTAACTGGAACATAATCAACAAAAGAAATGGACAAGCGAAATATAACCAAAGACACTGAAATAGAGCACAAGCTGACAGTGATCAGAGGGGAGAGGGGAGGGAATTTCAGGGGAAAAGAGGAACAGTTTCTAGTATAAAGGACACATGGACAATTAACAACAGGGGAGGAAATGGGAGGGAGGTGGGGAGGGGGCTGGGATGGGAGTAAAAGGCAGAAAACTGTACTTGAACAACAATTAAAATAAAAATAAAAAGAAATGGGTTTAATATTCTCTTCCCTAAATCACAGTGGGCTGACCATAATGACTCTCTTTCAGCAAATGGAATGCGTCATGTGTGACCCTCCCTGACCACCGGCACTGTACCAGAAAAGCTGATGCAGGCTCCATCTTGTACACCGAAGTAAGCAGAATTCTGAACTGGTATCCCAAGACTTCTGGTCCTAAACCTGAGGGTATCTTCCTTGATTACGTTGTATTTTGTGGAAAAGGGGTATTTTTCATATATAATTAAGGATATTACCATTTGACTCTGTGTTAACCAACAGAGAGATTATCTGGGTAGGCCTGACGGAAACACAGGAAACCTTTGAAAATATGAATATTTCTCAGACTAACAATGGAGTAGAAAGTCAACCAGAGAGGTTTAAGCACAATGGGGATTTGAAATGAGAGGACGTGATGGTAGCTGAGAGGTTGCCATGGCCTGTCGGAGGGCCTGTGAGAAGAACGAGGGTGCAGGCCTGGAAGAGGCTGCAGGAGGTGAGTGCAGCCTACCAACAGCTGGAAATGGGGGCCTGGGTCCTACAACGGTGAGGAACCGAATTCTGCCAATGAAATATGCTTGGGAGCAGATTCTTTCTCAAATTCTCAAATGGAAATGCAATTGGCCAACAAGGGAAGTGTGAGAAGCAGATAGAGAACTCAGCTGAGCCTACCCAGATACAGTGAGGTGTCAGAACAGTAATATATTAAAATACATAGTGGGTATATATTTACAGAATAGTGAGGTATTAAATAAGTGTTGTGTTGAACCAGTAAGTCTGGAGTAATCTGTTACACAGCAGTAGAAAACTAGTTCTTATTGAGCCACCGTTTAAAAAACCTGAGGACCCGAAGACATCCATGTTCTGAGGATGCTCAGGCCACAAGGTAGGTGCTCTAGATGACAGCTTAGCTGAGGCTTCCAGGTGACAGCCAGAATCAATAGCCAGACATGTGAATTAATACATCTAATGTTTCCAATCTCTGGCACAGAGTGACATGGAGCCATTAAATCCTCCCAGCAGAGGACCAAGGTATTGTGGAGCAGAATCAAGCCACCCTTGTTGTTTTCTGTGTGATTTTCAAACCCACAGAATCCATGAGCAGAAAAAGGTAGTCATTTTAAACTTCTGTGTTTTGGGGTAATTTGATGTGCAGCAGTAGGGGGTAGATTCTGCCACTCTATGGGCATTAAGTAACTTGCAGGAACTCTCCTAGAATGGACAAGAAAACTGATCGCATTCAAATAGCCAGGAGTTCACAGATGGGAAAGATAAGGAATTGTACCTTTGGACTGTTCTGGTGTAAACCTGATAGTTATACACATGCAGACCTGACTGATGAGGCTACAGATTGAAAATAAGACCCTCTATCACAACTACTCCAGAAGACGCAAAAAACCCTCCGGTGTACAGTCCTGCCTGGCAATGTTGAGCTCCTGTGTGATCTCTTACACATGTCTCTCATACAAACTTCCAAGTCCCACAGGGCAGAGGTTTGATCATGTTTAGAAAATTTCAGGCTAAGGCATCTGCAATTTGTATATTGCTTTAGCTTTTCTGTCTCTGAATTACAGGAACAGAAAGTGAAAATGTGTGAGAGTGCATGGGAGTAAGCCACAATATAAGTCTGCCAAAATATTATCCATTTATTCATGTTTTTATTGGAACTAAGTACCTGGAGGGAGAGCAGGCTGTCCTGTTCATTGTTATTTTCTCCAATATCTAGTAGAATGGCTGACACTGAGCTGGTGCTTGGTAAATATTTATTGAGAAGCAAAAGTATTTTTCTTGTTTTTAAACCACTGTCTCCTGCCTGGTTTGGCAAAGCTCACTCAAAGTATTTTTGAGTATGTCATGCTAGCTGAAATATTTTCTGAACTTTTAGATTACCTTTGTTTTGTCTTTGCTTCCCCTGATGTTCACATGAAAGGATATTTTTTTCATTAATATCTCAGCTTCATATTATATCCATATAAAATCTTACTGAACTACCTTCTCTCAATTGATACCCACTTAATATCATATCATGTTCTCCTGTTTTATTTTCCACATGGCACATATTCATATGATATTTTCTTATTGACTGCCTTCAGTGATTTGCTCTGATGTAATTAGCATGAAAACAACTGCCTTGTCCATGGGTGAGGCGGTGTCTGACATACAGAATAGTCTCATCAAATATGCAGAACATGGATATATTTCATGTCCTCCAATCTCCATTTTCAGTCCTCCAATATCCATTTCAATCACGTTCCATCCGCTCTGCCTTTTGGAGTTTGAGTGGCTTTTTAATTAAACACTTTTGAATTGACCTTCCTGCCTTACTGTCTGTATTTTTTATTATGTCCCTTCTGGAACAAAAATGTATTTGGATTGTTATAAAAGAATTGTATTCTCCCACTGCCCTCCTAGCTGGCTGTGACTTCTACAAGCCTCAGTCTGAAGCTGTCTGCAAGGAGGAAGAAAGAGCTAGCTGCAAGAAAGCTAGAAACTGGGATGTGAAAGTGCAGGTAGAATATGGAAAAGTCTGTCTCATGGCTCAGAAGAAGTACAGTTATTAACTAAAAGATGCATTCAGAGACAAAAAAAAATTCCAAAGTGACCTGAAGCTGAAATCCTGCATGCTAGATTAAATAAAGGTCCATAAACCATCCTGGCAAAATTCAGGACCGTTCAAGTGGACCAGTCAGGCTTGGTGGATGGAGCTCTACCAGACGAGGAGAAACTGACTCCATCACTGAGTCTTAGGTGTGTGGGTGGTGAAAACAGATGTCCAAATTCTAGTGTTCCGTTATCCCACTTTGCTTTCTTAGGGAAGGGAGACTTCCTCTGGACATAATCCAACCCTCGATGTGGGAAGAAAAGAAAAAAAGAATCCAAAGACCAATGACCAGGCAGAGTCTTTAATCAGGAAAAGAAAAAAGGAGTGGAAAGAATGTTTCAGTAGTTTTCTTAGATATAGCAGCCTTTGACAGTTAAGAAGAGAGACTGTTTTAAAACACTTAATTCCCTAATATTAAAATTAATCATTTCAGAGACTATTTTGGAAGAAACTCTATTTAATGTCTAATTTTGAATTTAAAAACATGTTTAATTTCATCTGAGAAAAAATCCATGTTTCATGTATTTAATGTACACAAAAAAACTCTTCATATTGTTGGCAATGCCATTAGTCCAAAATACAATTTAAAATATAAAATTATAAAATAAAAGGATTTTTTTCATATCTATTGTTCACAGTGAATAGAAATGGATTCTTAAAAATAAGTTTCTGAAAAACATATTTTAGAAAGTTTTATAATCTTATTCATAAGAATATCATGCATCAATTGATATGAATACAATTTCATTGAACCATAATGTTATAGCATAAGTGTCTGTTTAATACAATACATCCATAAAAGTTGTTACTCTATTATATTAAAAATGTATGTATTTACGTATCCAATGTTATTCAATATAATACAAAACAATTATTCTAAACAATATGGTTTTATACCTGAGTGAAGAACATTTGTATTTAAGTGACTATATTTATATATTACTTTATCAAGTATTCAACTTGATAAAAATTTATATAAGCTATAGAATGGATAGCAATAATACCCACTTAAAACCATACTTTGAGGGTTAAATAAATTAATATATGTACAGGGTTTTGAAGCTGCTTAATGTCTGATATATATTAAGTTGTAACTATATTATCATTATTGCTATTATTAGCTATATTAATGTTAATAATAACATAATGGACATAATATAATAATGGACTTGTCTATAAGACGTAGTAGATAAGTTTGAATGACCACTCCCTACTAAAGTTTAGAACACTACCCAGCATAGTGTTGGAAGTTATAGACCTTTTCTATTACTATAATAATTTATTATTATTCACAACTCACAATGCAATTTACATAGGAAATGGGCACTCATAGCTATGTGCTTGTTGAAAAATAAGTCGCTGATTATACTCTATGGTGTGGTTAGAAGTACATTTGAGTGAAATATATGTAGGTCATCTATCAGAGCCATGAAAACTCTAGAGATTAATGCATAACATTAATTGGTTAAAAGCATGTTTTATTTGGGTTGTAGGAAATAAAAACAAAGCTGTAATGGTAACTGTTGGAGTAAACAGAGCCAGAGTTAGGCATCTGACTTCCTAAATTGGCAGCAGGCTGCTGATCAACATTCGTGGTTGGGGAGTATCATAATCTGAGTTATGCTTTTGGAATAATTCTGCAGTTTGTGTGTGACAAATTGAAAAGGAGTATTATGAAATCAGGGGTGCCAGTAGGAAAATATGACAAACTTTATTCACAGAGTCATGAAGAACCAAATTTCTGAGAAAAGTAGGAATGGAGAGCTGGAGCGGTAGCCATTGTACAGAGGAAAGGCCTTTTCTTCAGAGACAGAATACATGAAGTCATCTTCTCCACCTGCCAAACTTTCCCTCAGAATCAAACCCAGGTCCAATGGTTACCATGCTCTTTGTTAGTAAATACTTCTATGGCATTTCCAACTCTACACAATGGACCTATTAATAGAATTTATCATTGTATTTTTTGTAGGTTTCTATGAGTTGATGTTTACTGACTTGGATGAGACAATGTAATGACACGTTAATGAGCACAATTCATTAGCCTTCTTATATATACCAATGAATTTTTTAACATTTTATTTATATCAGTTTTAACATTTTACTTGGTATTTATTCAATATTACTCTATATTTAAATAGATATTATTTACATTATACTGGTCCCTCAAAGTCATAAAGACTTAATGAAAAAAATGATGGATTATTGCTGTACATGGCAACAAAAGACCTTGGAAACCTCAAAATTTTTTCTGTCATCCCTAATATCATTAGGAATCTTTTCATAATGTTGATACGGGCTTTGCTGTAAATTGATCCTGCCTTAGTAGGATTTAGAAATGCAATGACATGGAAACTAAAAGATGCATTGACTACATCCAATTAAAATCCAGGTCCTACTCATTAAAATATTAGTAGCCTTTTTGTCTATAGTCTCTCTGCCCAAAGGTAAAGAATTCAGTCAGCTAGAAAACCAAGCAACACCTCAATTAAGATCAATTTATTCTAAATGATCACACATTTATAAGCAAATATAATGTGTAATTGCCTTGACTTTAAATATTCTGAGAAAGACATTACTATAAAGTTAAAAGTTATAGTAGACCCTATATATTATTTCTGTGTTATTAAATAAAAACATCCACTGAATATCAGTGGGTAGTATACCCCTGAATCTATCTTTAGAGACATGAAGTTAAACATAAAAAAGGGACTTCAGCTGTACATTATAAACTACTCCATAAATACCTTTTGTTTTATCAAGTACATGCATCTTCTTATTGGATGGGTCAAGTAGACCTGAGAACACAATATTCAAAGTAATACTTATAGCATATTATATCGTTTGCTCCCTGGAATAAGGGAAATATATGAAATGACAATATCAAGTTGGTTTCAGGTACAGCCAGGGGCGTCCTGAGAGTCACCGGCAATACAAGTGTAATAGATTAAGCATATTTCTCTCAAAGAGGTTAGCAAAGTCAGTGTATCATCTGCAACTTAAACAAGGCTTTCCAAGGAACCTCGTGCCACCCACCAGAGCACCTTGCATCCCGGCCCACAGTTACTGACTCAGGAATGAAAAGATTGGAAGGAGAATTTACCTGGGATACTTGAACTATACTTATCTTTAAAAGATAGTGATTCGCTTCTGATGACCAAGGTGTGAAATTTTTGTTTCCTGTCCATTGGTTTTCAAATTTCTACCATGTAGTGAAGAATAAAGCTGGCACAGAAGACTTTTCAAAAATGGTTAATAGAAAGGAAAATGGCCCACATTCAAGTCCTTGGTTTAGTTTTCTATTACCTAGCCACAGTCCTACTTTTGCAATACTTAGTTCTGATAAACCAAGATTCTTCCAATATACCCCTTCTTGGCCACAAATTGTGCAGGTTAGCTTCTTTCATTTTCAAAACATAGATCTTCCTTTGTTTAATTAACAAAATATTATTTTTGTACTCAATAAACTTAATGAATATACATTTTGTACAGTACCTTGTGATACTCTAGATGCAGACTTAAGAAGGCAGCATTGTAGACAGCTTCATAGAACGTACATTCTAGATAAGAGCAAGACATTTAAAAATGATGAATTAACTGTAAATCACAATTTTGATGGGGGTGATGGCGGAGAAAACAGTGGGTTCTAAGACTGCACGTGAACTGCTTTGGGAGAAGCAGGGTAACTGAATGGAGGAAGTGATTTTTAAGCAGAGTTTGGAAGTCGGATTTTATTTCCTGGAACAAATCTGCCATCTCCAACCACTCCAAAACATTTGGAGTAGATGCCTGCTCTTACATCCTTCCTCTCTTTTTCCAGTTCTGTTGTTTCTCTTGCTTAAGAGATAATGTTTTTATCCAGGTACTTACTGTTCATTATTAAAAGGCCAAGCTTGGAAATCACAAGTCCTTGTTGTTTCAAAATGTATGGAACTTGTATTTCAAAAGAAGTGTGACTATCAAGATCTGCCTTCTGTTATGAGAGTAATAAAACACTAAGAGTCAAAAAAGTAACTGTCCTTTAAAAGTTGTAACAACCTTTAACACTGAGAACATAGCACTTAGAAAGGTATCTGCTGATAGAAGATGCCAGGGTGAAACTGTCAGAAAGTAAGGTCCAGGAAACAGCTGCTACAATCCTTTCAGATAACACTGTGAAAGACAGCTTAGTGAGTTCTCTGCTTCTGTAAAAAAGTGGCATTTGTGCTTAAATATGAGCAATGATCAGGAATTATATGTAATACACAAAGAGGTAGAGTTTTGGGGTGACAAAATATTCAGAGAATATGAGATCAGGTGTGATAACGAAGGAAAAGCCAAGGCACAGGAAGGGAGGAGCCACCTGCCACGATGAAACCACAGAACTGGTACCAGGCTTGCAGGCAGGCAAAACGCTAAATGATTTGCAGTTAACCCTAAAGATAATGGGAATCCGGGAAAATATTTCGCACAGTTACAAATGATGTAATTTATTTCGTGAGATTGTGTGACCTCCACAACTGGGGCCCGCACTCCAAGAATCATGATAGAAGGAGCTGACTCCTTCATGTTTGTTATGTGTCCATTTAGAGGTATGTTTCAGTTTCATGCTGTAACTTACCTTCAGATCAATTACTTCTTTGCAATGCTGGTGCAGAGATAGACTTTGACAAATTTGTGGAATGTCTATGCTGGTCCTTGTATCAGCTGGCCACTTTGAAATTAACAAGATTTGAGATGGTGTATTTCACTGTGCAGGTGTGATGGAAAAACCAGCCTCCCTTTATACTTTGTGTACTTGGATCCCTTTCCTGAGATTTCCAGCTTTATGTAATACATGCTTTGACTACTCCCATATGTAGTTTTATCTCCTATGTGCTGCCACTGCTGAAACAGAACACCCTCGTTTGATTGTACAAGTGTGTGTTGGTGTGCATGTGGATATTTTCTCTAGAAAGACTTTGGAAAGCTTAGAAGGGAAATGCTTGGAAGGAGATCATAGATAAAAACAAAAAATACAATATTATGCTACCTTGTATGACTGGCATTATGGAAAAAAATGGCATGTGTGGATAATTTAAAAAAGTAGAGAACTGATACTGTTCTTCTGGGATAGACAGTGTCTAAAGCATTGGAATGTAGGCATATTTACTTTTTCATGAAATAAATTTTATATAAATGCTATTATGCCCAGCTGAATTAATTTTTATGATCATAAAACATCCTAACATATTTAAAAATATTACTGCCCACTGGCATTAATAAATTATAAGCTAAGAGGAAGTGTCCATCGGGAAGACATTTAGAATTTGGATGCTAAATTTAACTTACGATATAGAAAAAGTCAAATGATACATTAATTAAATTAATATCTGGCCCTACACTAGGAGCAAGGAGCAGAGGAGAGATGAGAAATATGAACATAAATGTTAGAGTTGTAGCTCTGCATGAAAATAAGTGATTTTGCCAAATTAAAAATATATATTTGATTAAAGTAACAATAGCAGCATAATAGAAGATACAATCAAAATCTAACTTTAGGGACTAAAGTTCTTTAATTTATTTCTGTAATATAAACTTTAAGCAATTTAATAAAGATAATATATAAAAATAATTCTATCTCAAATATGAAATTTTAGATTTTGCATAATTTCAAGAGATTTAAACCAAAGAGATTATATCAATTTTTGGCCAAACATATGTATACTTAAGTAAAACCTAGTTTTATTATTTAAATAAGCTTATCTGATTTTTTCTACTTTATGAGGAGACTAATATAATATGTATATGGTATTACTTTAGAGACACAACAATGAATTCTCTGGTTGCCTGACTCAATTTTATGTACATTTTAGGTAACACTAAACCATATTAACATACACTTATTCTTTAATGTAATCTAAGTGTGTGAAATTATATTTTACAGTGAAGTAATATCAACATGCAATTCAGTAGGAGGAATTCCCAAAGAAAATAGTTGAAAAATCTTACAGTATAGTGTGCTTAAAGATAGCTTTTATACAAGAAGTAAAGAATGTCTCAGTTTCAATTCCCCAACATCAGACAAAAGTGGCCAAGGTGTTAGAAGTTGACTGGCACCATTTAAGAACTGGATGAACTGAATGTCTCCCCAGGCTGCCATCAAAGTTTTGGGCAGTGTTACAGTCATCTCAAGGCCTCCTTGGGGGAGAATCCCCTGCCAGCTCACTTACATGGTTGTGACTCAGCTGCCGGCTGGCCTGTTTGTTGGCTAAAGGCTGCCCCAAGTTTTCCCGTAAGTCACCCCGTAATATGACATCTGGCTTCATTGAATAGGTAATGTGACAGAGAATGAATGAAAGCCAGTAAGATAGCAATGATATTCTATCTCTTCTGTTTTATTTTCTTTGTTAAAAGAAGTTAGGTCCTGCATGGGTGGTAGCTTGGTCAGTTAGAGTGTTGTCCCAACATGCCACGTTTGAGGGTTCGATCCCCTGGTTAGGGCACACACAAGTATCAGTCAATTAATTCATAAATAAGTGGAACAAATCGATGCTTCTCTGCCTCTGTCTCCACCACCCTCATTCCTCTGTCTCTAAAAATCAATAGTTTTTAAAAGTATGAATTATTGGCTTTAGCTCACACCCAGTGGGAATAAATTGTATAAAAGTGTGAATACCAGGAAGCAGAAATCTTTGTGGACTACTGTCAAAGTCTACCAACCACAAGGGGTGTGTAAATATATTTTTGCAAAAATATTTTTTTCTTAATTTCTTTGAATGAAAAATCTTGGTCTCCATTAAACATCTGAAAACCTCTCACAATAGCAAACATAGGAAGCTGCATTCTTTGGTCAATTGAATGACACATACCATTCTTCTTCAAAAACTATATGGTGTGTATATGACATGGGAAGCTCATGATCACCACTGTCAAAAACAAAGAAACACTACAATGGGGATTGGGTCCTAAACAGATCCTCTTCAACATTATAGAGTGCTGTAAATCAAGAAGTTCTGCCCAGTTAATTACACAAAAATTTCATTCTTCAGCTGTATTGACCCCCAGAGATTGTAACTTTCTTCTTTTCATCTGGCTTACACATAGTATAGCTGAAAAAGAGAAAATAAAATACATCATTGTTAATTATCCACATTCAAAGAAAACATTGTGATGAGAATCCATATGCAGATGGAGACACTATCTTAAAAATTCAATGTACTTAATAATACTTACTCACTAGTGCATATAGGCAAGCCAAGACAAAAATAAGAATGACTATTCAAGGAAGATTCTTTAATACTTACCCAATGGCTATTAGATGAATTCTTAGAAAATGCAGAAAGCTATGGGACATTATCCTTCTTATGCTGAATGATTCATTAATGTACAACTACTCTGGATGTGTGACTCTCCATGCGGTTTATTGGAAAAATGTAGCCCTGGAGAGTTAAACAAATGTAATGCAGGGAATAATGTTATTCCAGGAGGGATTGTCTCTGCTTCTATGATTGGCTAAGAAAACCTATAAAAATAGTTATTAATATTTTAGAAAAATGTTGGAAAGACTATCACTCTACATTTATACAGGCAACCAAGCAAACTACTAGACTTTGCATGCAGGGGTCGTATTACACTGGATATTTAAGCAATATATGTTCTTTGAATTTGAAATAATGTCACACTTGAATATAAACTATTTTAAGAGAAATTTGTCCACTTTAGTTGTGATAGTAAATCAATAAATACATAAAGTATTATTGATTACTATGTTTCAAGTGCAATTAGGTGGCACAAACTGTGACTTTCTTCAAAGAAGTTAAAATTGCATTAAATCAAATTTGTACATCTTTTTTAGCATATAGAAATACACTTCACATATGAAAGGGAGATATTATCTTCCATGAAGTTATTACTCTTTCAAGTAATAACTTCAAGGCTATGCAGCTTATGATTTGACATAACTAGAAAATTCTGCATTCGTTGCCTTATTCCTCTAAGCAAGTTTTTATCAGAGTGTGCTCCCATCCCTTTCCAGGGTGGAGGGTAGTGCTCCTCTGCAGGTCATCCATGGGTCACCTGATTGGAATCACCTGGGTGATGCATTAGCATGTATATTCTGGCCAAAGACATAACCACTCCATATGCAAGTCTCCAAGGGGAAGCCAGAAAATCTCCATTTTCACTGAGTTTCTATGTGATTATTATGCATGGTGAGGCAGAGAACCACTTACCTTGGCTGTGCTGATGGATATAGCTTAGCTGCGGAGATGAACTTTGATTTGTGAAACTAATAGTGAGGGCTTGAAAAGAATGGGAGATAAATAATAGAAAGCTGGAAAGTGATACATTGTCCTTAAATGCATTTTGTTTTTTAATAACAATTATTGAAAGTTTACTATGTGTCAGGCATTGTACCAGCACTTTGCATAAAGTATCTAACATAAATCTTTTTTTTAAAGAATTTATTTATTTATTTTTAGAGAGGGAAGGGAGGGAGATAGAGAGAGAGAGAAAGAGAGAGAAACATCAATGTGCGGTTGCTGGGGGTCATGGCCTGCAACCCAGGCATGTACCCTGACTGGGAATCAAACCTGTGACACTTTGGTTCACAGCCCGCACTCAATCCACTGAGCTATGCCAGCCAGGGTTGTAAATCTTTAATGAAAGAGGAATTTTCACTCTCCAGTTTACAAATAAAGAAACCAAGTCTGAGCTAATGTATTTTACTGACTAAGATTACACAGTCGTCATGGGATAGATTCAAAACTACATGATCTCATTTAAATTCTCACCTTTGTTTACTGACAGGAGTAATATGGTTTGTAGTGTGGGGAAAGTTTCACTAGGAAATGCAACTAATTTGAGGCTTTGGATAGAGAGAGGTGCAACTTACATTAGTCACTGAAGAATCATGGGAGTTTAAATGTTTGATCAATGGGAGCATTACTGCTTTGCCCAAGAATGCAAGCAAATCTTAAAGCTGCGCACACTGAGGTGTACGTGACCAAACACGGAAGCGTCGAGCAGTGGGCAGAGCGCCCTTCCTGGAAGGCGGAACGTTTCTCTGGAGGTCTGCAGATGAAAATTCTTTCTACCTATGCGAGGAAAGGAATATTTTACTTATGTGATGGTATTTGCATAGAATCTTTATTGTGCACATACTTATTTTTGCACCTGAAACATTTAAAGCAATTGACCACTCCTCTGTGGAAACTCTTCATTTTGGAGTTGAGAGACTTTGGTCCATCTGATTTCCTTTCATTGCTCTACATTTTATCAATCCCTTTGTCTAATTTTTCTTTCTTTGCTTCTTGATTTTTTTTATGTTTTTGCAAATGTACAAATAATGGTTTTGATTACATTTTCTGGCAGAGGTTTCTTAAACTAGTGTCCAAAACATTTAGTCTTAATATGGCTTAACAGTGACTTGGATTCCAGTTCAATCCTTACAGTTATCCCTTCCTTGTTTTTGGCTGGCAGTGTTTCAATTTTATTTAAATTTTAACCCAGCTCCATATAGATCATCCTAAGTCCTTAATGGAAAGTTAATTTTTCTTCTAACAGATTGATTTAAGCATGGAGATATGAATCAATCCTGGCAATTAAGCATTCGATGAAGTTGTCTGGAGGCAGGGAAGAATGGTCCTGGGAAAGGATTCCTCTCTGGAAAAAAAAGACACACAAAGAATAATCATCATTTCTTGAGCTGGACGTGTTCAGCTCTGGATACTATTCTGGGAACTGAGGCATCCATCTTGTGTCCCTGAAGAGGGCTAGTCCCGAATGCAGACTGCCATGCCAAGGGTGGCAGAGAAGAAAGATGGAAAGTACTAATGTCCATTGTGATATTTTGAGTGGTTGTATCACCAACCTTGCAACTTAATGTTATGTGTTATAATGGGTTTTGTTATTATTTAAATTATTTTAACTTAGATTTTTCTGTTACTTGCAACCAAAGACATCCTTCTTGATTCCAGTGGAAAAGTGGACTGATACAACCTTGAAGTTGTGAAATTTTGTGTATGTTTCTGGCAATAGAATTTGTAGTTTTTATGGGATTAAAAATATATGTAGCAGTAATAAAATTTTAAATTATACAAATGGGCATATTGGTGATTTATAAATAAGCATCCTTTAAATTATTTTAATAAACTTCATTCTTATACTTTCATAAAGCAATTATAACCATCTTATCAAAGTTCCTAAATGAAATCTGACCATGCCATTTCACTGATCAGACTGAGTGATTAGAATAGAAGATTCCAATATCTATTAGAATCGGAATTCCAATTTCCTAAGGTATTTATTTGCCTTTAGGAGAGTAAAACGCGTCACATTACCTACAATTTTAATTTTTCAATTTCTTTATAACGAGCTTATTGAATTACTCTAATCCTTCAAAAATCAATAGAAAATGCACACACAGCTACTTGAGTGATGAATTTGTCATGAATAAACAAATAGAAACACAGAGTAGACGGGTGACCTTGTGAACCACATCAGCCTTGTAGCTTCCGCAGATGGAGCCACGTCCTATTGAGTGGGTGTGTGTAGGAACACCAGCTGAGGGCCACAGCAGGAGACTTGCAAGACCTGGGAGAGTCAAGGAGAAGCAGACAGCATTGAACAGTAACCACGAAGAGGAAAAATCAAGAAATAGTGTTTTTTAACTATGGACTAAAGAAAGCTAACACTGGACTTGGAAGGAAAAGGGCAGGCAAAGCTAACGCATCTTTTGAAACTCAGATACTGAACTGCATTAATTCTCATTTCCTCACAAAGATCCTTTATAGCAGCAGATTGAATGGAGGTAGAAAAAGAGAGATATCTGTCTGTAATCTGCCTTAGATGTTACCTGTCTCCTCTTTCTTCATTGCAGTAGGAAGGAGGGAATCCTTTTCAAGAGACAGCACCTTCAGTGTACTTTTGTGGGAAGGAAATAAAAGGAATAAGTGGAGTAGAGTCAAGGCTCGTGGCTCTCCCCCTGCTCGTTGACACCACTTCGCTGGGTGATTCTAGCCAGGTACTATGTGTTTGTGAAAGGCATTTAAGCACTGCAGACCTTAGGGGGGTGTGCCTTTGCTCTGCCTCTGCACTGAAAATTGTGTCGATTCTCCTTGTCCATAGCCTGGTCCCATTACCTCTCTAAGAATATAATAGAATTCGATTTTTAAAGAAATATAATTTAATAAATGACAAGAATGCAAGTCCTAAAATCTCTTTCATAGTACAAAAAACAAGACTCTGAAGACAATTAAAAGTAATGAGAACTTCTGAAACAAATTTATGAAACTGAAAGTTGATTTCATCAGATAGAAATATAGTTTAATATGAAAATAATTTGACTCTTTTTGGGCTATTTTAAAAGCTATGAATTAAAAAAAACATAGGCTTTTATTGAAAGGGCATTCTGTATGCCAGTTATGATTCTATCTGTTCTCAGTTTTCATTTAACCTAGTTACCTTGAACCCATAAATAATGAAAATTGTCAGTGAAAGATACTTGCCATTGTAAACATGGATTTTGGAGTTTAGCGGGCTGTTTTGGTGCTGTTCTAAATTTACATGAATTATCTATACTGTCTAAGCCACTGTTTTCTCATGAATATAATGGGAATATACCAATTTATATGTTTGAGAAATGGATGAGAATTTATTTAGCACAGTCCTTGGCACTTAGTAGTTGCTCATTGCATATCAATTCCCACTCTTCCCCTAAGAGGGAATGGAAAATAATTTTTTAATGGTAGATCTATATTTGATGCCCCAAATAATTATATTAATAGCTAATCACTGAATAAGTGCTTACTATATGTCAATGCAAAGCACTTTGCATGTATTTCTTATTAACGTCTCAGAATAACAGAGTGATATAAAATATCACTATATGTATTTAACACACAGTGAACCTGGGGCTAACGAGCACCTTGCTGATGAGCACAGTGTGGCTGTGAGAAACCAAGACCCTAGTTCAGAAGGTCTAACGTCAGAGCCCCCGCTCTTCTCTGTGTCATGCTGACTTCACTCTGGATATGTACATGTGTTATGTGTACATTCATTTTCTCTTGTTTAAGGACTATCTTGACTAAGTCTTCTCAAACAAAATACTATAGACTATTTATGGAGTGTCTGTTTCCATAGGTTGTCGAAGTCACACCTATCTACTACCTAAGGTTACTTTTCAGAAATAAAAATGTTAATTAAAGACATTTATAGTTAGAGTTCTGGATGGAAATTTTCTGACTTAGATGAAAATTATATATTTTTATAATACAAGGTGTGGTGAAAGTAGGTTTATAGTTGTGAGTATGAGAAACACTAATTTTATTATTATTTATTTATTATTATTTTCCATACAAACAACTGTAAATCTATTTTTGCTACATCGTATATATAAATGTTTAGATATAGACATATAATTTAATAGCATTTAACCTTTTTATTTTGGAGTAATTTTAGTTACATAGAAAAGTTGCAAATACAGTGTGTTCCACATAGCCTTCAATACATTTTTCCCCATGTTAACATTTTAATAACCATTACACATTTTTCAAAACTAGTAACAGTAGTTTATTAGTATTAACCACAGTTGGCATTCAGATTTTACCAGTGTTCCCAGTAATGTTCTTTTATTGTTCTAGGATCCAAATTAGGATGCCACATTGCATTCAATTTTTGTGTGTCCTTTCTATCCCCCTAACTATAATAGTTCATCAGTCTTTCCACAAGTTTTGTGACCTTGAGCATTTTGAAGAACAGTATTCATTTACCCAGAAAAATGTCCTTTAATTTTTCATAATCAGACTGGTATTATAAGTTTGGGGACAGAAAATCAGAGAAGTGCCCTCTCACCATATTACACCAAAGGCACATGTTATCCATATGACTTACTATGGAGAGGTTAACCTTGATTACTTGGTTATAGTTGTGTGTTCTAAGTTTTCCAATATCAAGTTACTAGGATTTTCCTTGGCATAATATATTCTTTGAAAGCAAGTCCTAAAATCTAGCTCACATTCAAGAAGGAAGAAATTTAATGTCACCTCCCAGGAGGGAAAAAAGCCTGCATATAATTTAAAAATATTCTATAAAAGAAGATTTATCCCTTTTTTCTGTTTATTTATTTATTCAATTATTTATTCATATCAATATAGACTCATGCATATTCATTGTATATTTTGGGGTAGAATTCAATGTTGTATTATTTAACCTTTTTAATTTTTTTTTAATGTTTGGGTGCCAGGAGCTTGTTCAAATGGATGACTTAAACAAATGTTCTTTTCTTTGGTTTATGGGTACACCCTTACAAACTTTATTTTTTAAACCTTTGACCTATGCTGTTTTTTTACCTCTTACCAATTCTACTTTTCATTCTATAATTAAAAATTTATATGCTATTTTATTTTCTAATTATCTTGATTCATGAGATTTGCTTTGTTAAGTACCTTTTTTATTTTCAGTGATTCATACAAAAAATTCTCTAAGGAATCCTTCTTATTTGTTAATGATAATGTTGGATTCTCTGGAAATTAGAGGGGAAAATAAATTATATTTGCCTTCAAAGAGCATATAATCAATTTGAGAGAAAAAATAGCACTCTTGAAGCAGTTGCAGTATAACATGGAAACCTTAATAATAGAAGAGTTAATATCGTGGACATTATGAAAGAAGGCAAGAAGGCAAAGGTTTACAATAATTCCAAGACAATTTATCCAGTACAGTGTGCAAGGTTTAAGAATAAAGTGGTGGACAGATGATTAAGAAATCACATCAAATGAGCATGATAAGTTAGTTTCAAGATTAGATACTCAGAGCACTGTGATAAAACTTTACGGGTTTGGAGTTTAATATGTGGTTTCAGAAGGATCTCTGGAAGTAATTTTTATATAAGACCTGATTGATTCATAGGAAAAACCACCTTGGAACTTGTCCGCAGTTTCAGAAAGTACTTTCAGGGCATGATATCAGAAAAATGATTGTTTAACATAAAGTACTATTTTCTTATATCCTCGAATTAAGTGTAAAATATTTGTGGATAAGAGTTTGTATGCAATATTACTTAGTACAAAATTGTGTCCATGGCATTTTACATGTGAGTGTTGTGTGTGTGTTTTCCTAGTTTGATTTCTTTATACATCACTATATACCTATTTATTTATTTTTCCAACAAAAACCGCCAAGTATTATGTGATAGACAATATTCTAACGTGATTCTCAAAGACCCCCTCTCTTAAATAATCTTGTCATTTTCTTGAAAGTGCTGGAGGCTGTGAATATGATGAGATATAACTCCTATGGTTATATTACCTTATATGGCAAAAGGGATTTTTAATGTAATTAAGTTTACTAATTAGTTGACTTCGAGTTAATTAAAAAGGAGACTATCCAAATAGGCAGACCTAATCACATGGGTCCTTTAAATTTGCATCTAAACACCAGAGTAAAGGAAAAAATCAGAGATCCAAAGAACAGGAAATATTTGACACACCATAGCTCATTTGAACATGGAGAAGACCACATGCAAGAATGTAAAAAAAACTCGTGAAGCTGAGAGTGACTCTTACTAACAGCAAAACCATTGGGACCTCAGTGTAACTGAATCAAGCCAAACTTGTGAGACAGATGCTGGTGAGAAGAAAAAATTTACCCAAGTGCACACACCTCCAAGAGATGAGTAGATGGCTGCCTTCAAAAACCTATCTTAATATTTCTGGTGAAGTCAACAATTCTTATAGGGAGTTGGTGGGAATTTGTGTGGGAGGAGACTTCCCAGGGGAAGTGTGAGCCTGTGAGTGCTGGTGAGAGAGGGAAGAGTGAGTGAGAGGAGGTGGCTGAGAGGGGTGTCCTGCAGCTTCGGCCCAGGTGTACTCTTTTTGTTCTGGTGCTATCTCTCAGTTTGCATTAGTGTTTCTCCCTTCCCTACACACCTGTGGTCTACAGCTGTAAGGAGAACTAAAACCTAGGGTTTATTAAATAATTTGTTACAGAATGCATAACTTTGAGTATTAGCTGAGAGATACGAAATCACTGTTGCAACTTAACATCTTAGTGCAGGCAGAGGTTTTTATGAGAAGGGAGGAAAGGGAAAGCGGAAGAAAGAAATCAGGGGGAGGGGCTGTGGACGTGCAGGTCCTGTCCTTGCGTGCTGGTCCTGATATGGATCTTTACGGGCAGCAAGTCGGGTATTTGGTTTTGGTCAGTTTAGCAGGGGCTCTGAAGTTAAGCAGTTTCTTAGGCTTACATAGGAATCAAACCGGTTGATTTCAGTAAAGTATACTTAGAAAAGAAACTTTTAATGCATAGACTCTAGTTTTGAGAGGAAAAATTAGGTTAGAGTAACATGCTGGGTTTAATATTTACTAAGATTAGGAAGGGTGGCTTTATATAGCCATAGTGCATTCATTCTCTGTTACATTACTACTACAACCACAAGGCACTTAATTTTTTCAACAGCAATGAGCTTTCGATTCAGCCTAGTCAATGCCTTGATTTCAGTCTTTTAATATCTAAGTAGAGACCTTAGTAATGCCTTGGTGAACTCACGTACAGACTGAAGGAAGGCTAGTAAATGAACATTGTTCAAGCCAGCACGTTTATGGCAATCTGTCATGCAGCAGTGGAAAAATGACACCTGCTTACATGTGTCGAGCACTATCTTAGACCCTTGTAATGATAATCAGGATATGCTAGATTATCTTATAAAAAAATAACAAAAACAGCAGTAAATCTCCAGATCCTTGCAGCTTAATACTACAAAAGTTTAGTCTCATTTATGCAAATCTCCAGGCAGCTATCCAGTGTATAATGATGCATCAGCTCAGGATTTGTTAATCTTGCACTTTCATCATCTCAACACCAGCCTCTCTCCACAACTGCTGAAGCAAAGGACACTGTTCTTACAATTAATATATATTTGCTCCTGGAGGGGACACACATGACTTGTTTCTCTACCAATTGGCTTAAATTAGTAGCATGACTCTGCCTGGGTTTGTGAGCCATGAATGTATCCATTATGAGGACTGAGTTTGTGTGAGCAATAGAAGTCTCTATGCCTGGGTGACTAAGAAGACTGAAATCAGTGGCTGAGACAAAATCTTTGTCCTCATGAAGACTATGTGCAAGTACTTCATGGGAAGCATCTACTTGTGGGGACAGTGGTTTAATTAAGACACTTCAATAAAAACAAAGCAAATGAGTGTTTAAATTTGACTCCCAAATTAACATACACCATATTAACATTGTCAAGATGCTAGCCAGGCTGTGCCTTAAGTCCTATTAACTTACCCAGGGCAAGATAGAAGCAGGACAGAGAAGACCATCGTTTTTCCCTTCATGCAGCTGGGAGAAATCAAGGAGGCAAGTGAAGAAGGTGGGAGCCCAGGCTCTCATATTTATGCCATTCTTAGTTTGAACCCTGGGAAAGCTGTGAGCGTATTTGCACACCCCACACCAAGGATGGAGAATGAAGTCCAGTCAGGCCAGGCCCGTCAGTATAAGAACATATCTGAAGATGCCTCTCTTCCCCTACTTTGCTGACATTTTTGACTCTGCATCAAGCAAATCCACGGGCAAATAAACTGATGGTATTAAGGAAATTGCCTCTGTCAAAATGAAAATAATAATAAATGAATAAATAAACTAAATATATAAATAAAATTTGAAGAAAAGATTTGTTTTTAAGGATAACATGCTCAGTCAAAAGATATAGTAGCCAAACAATTCTAAAAATATACTTCAGCTCTCAGCAGTTACGACTCAACTTTTATGTCTTCAAAGATGATCTTGGACCGTTTTAAGAAGCCATTTTTTTACCTGCAATTTTGAATTCTTTTGTCACTTTCAGAATCTGAAAAAATATCAGTGAGTATATTCAAATATCTAACAGTACAGTACAAGACACTATAATTCTCAAAAAATTTGACTTCTCTTGCTATTGTTAAGCTGTTCATCAAAAACAGAATCCTATTTATATGAATCACTGTGATGCAGACATGTTGAATCAATTGTTTTAATACATTCAGTATAGTCCAAAGCCTTAATTACTTTTAATTTTATAAATCCCAAAGAAATAATTCTTTTTAAAATTTTTCCTCACCTTCTAATCCAAAGGGAATATATTTTTATGTCATATTACAATGCAAAATTAATTTTGCTGCTTTAACGAAGGTTAGTTTTTCATACTTTGTCTTAAATAACAAAAGATTTGAAGTTAATATGTTTTTATTTGTGATTTATTATATTAATGTACAAATTTCATTATAATCCTTTAATAATATTTACATAAAATATATAGACAGGAAATTATTTTAAAAACTACTGTTTTTATGCATTGAAGTTTTTATGCATTGAACCTAAAACCTGATATTATTCCAGGTTCCAAGAGGAAATATACATAAAAATCAAGGTGTTCCAATTCAAGGAAGATGGAATATAAAAGGACAAAACATTGCAAATGAAAAATAATTATATACACATCAAAATAAAGTGTTAAGTGAAAAGAACATACACTATGCTAACAAAAAATAATTAACTTCTTCAAGTGTCTATTGGTGTTTATTACATGCCAGACTCAGTGAGGAGGTCTAGAGGTACATTAGTGAGAAAAAGCAGGCCTAAGTCTGACTAATAATTTTAGCCCCGTGGGAGTGGCATACATTGATGCTATAGCCATGCGAGCAGGTGCAAAGTGGCCACTTGGTTAAATGGTCTAAGTGAGGTCGTGGCCTAAACAAGCAGAACAGAGAGTCCTTCAGGAAGTAATGCTGGATCAAGAGGACTAAGGATGGGAAATGGGAAATAAATAGTCAATTCAACGAGAATTAAATAGTCAAAGAACATTCCAGGAAGAGGGAGTATCACGTTCATGAGTCCTGTAGTTAGAAGAGTATAGTAAGTTCATGAAATAAGTGAAAGTTATTGTTGTTACTGAATACAGCAAAGAGAGTAACACTTAAAATGAGCTGGTTTCTTTGGAAACTCACCTAACCTGATGAAAAGCAACCCTTTCATCCAAATTCAAGTGTGTACTAGGAATGAAGACACCAGGTACTATGTATTATGTTTGTAAATAATAAATATATTTAACTTCTATATTTTCATAGGGTGGAAAGAAGTCCAAATGCACCTTGGGCTAGTGTTCATTTCGTATAAGGTCCCTAAGGAAGATACAGAAAGGGCAGTAATAAAAAGAAAGTAAAATTCTATCCTTAAGTTTTACCTGTTCCTAATGTTAAATGAAATGTAAGTGAAGAGCTCTCTCAAAAAGAAAAATGATCAATAATTTATATTTGAACTCTTTACACTGACTACCCAACCACTCTCTAGTGATAAATAAAGAATATCAGAAAAGAGGAATTGGGTTGCCAGACTTCATGCTATAAGGAAATGTGGTCGTGGTTTCTACCTAGTAACTTATTAATTTATACATGTTCAAGAAGAAAGCAGAGTAGGACAAAGCTGAGATCTGATTATCCCTGAAACCTTTTACTTACCATGTCTGTAGCACAAATGTTACAGAAAAGACAGACCTAGAGAGTATCCCAATAACATGTGTGACAATAAACAGAAAGCCTACTCTTCAAATTATGGCCTAATTTAAACCCAGAAGATGAGCAACTGGATTAGCTCTCTCTTCTTGAGGAGTAGTGAAGAGTGGGCATGAGAATTTTTGTTCACCATCTTGAATAGTAACATATGGAACTTTGTGCTTCTTAGTGCAAGTGACGAACCCTATAGTGACAATGGATAAAACATGAGTTATAAGAGGTTTAAAAGTGGTTATGTGTATACAAAATCTTTTCCATGGACAGCGATTATATGAATAGTTATAGATATAGAAATAGATGTAAAAATGCATGCAAACAATTAAGGTAAATGAACAAGGTGGCCATCTGACTGGGGTGGCTCTGATCTCTTGGTAGCCTACATTAGCAAACCAAAACCTACGCCCGTCAGTACACTTGAATCTGAGCAAATGCAACTTAACAGCCACTAATCACAAGCAGCCAGTGAAGATATTCCAAAAAAGGCAACGGTTTAAGTTACCATCCATGTATTTTCTACAGAGACCTCTCCCCTAGTTCTCGTTAGTGGAGAGCTCATCATCACTTTGGTTGATGCTAACTGATTTAAATCAATGCACGTTCAGATGAACTCTTGAAAATTTTAACATGCCTCAGTTTATCTTTTATCAAAACCATTTAATGGGAAAAAATGAAAGATATTAGTGTGCACCCAGAGATTAGTTCATGGTGATCAAAAGTGTCAACTCTATGAGGGATAACATGAACAAGATAATTGATGAAACACACAGGACAGATAGTGTTATTAAATGCGACATTAAATTATTCTTTTTCTCCCATTATTTCCCCATATCTCTTTCACCAAGTCAGCAGATAACACACATTAAGCTTCCTTGCTCTGGGGGCAATTTAGTTCCAAAAATCTCAACTCATGTTTGAGATCATGCTTCAGGAAATAATTCTTAGGGAACTTTATGAGAAATACCAGAAAATTTTTGAAAAGGAGGATACAAGCTTTTCCGGAAAATTTAAATATTCTGCTAGATGAAGGAGAAGAACACATATAACTCGTGTGTGGTGCCGTGAACACCAAGGATGTGTGACTTGTTTCTTGGATCTCAGAAAGTATGTAAATACGAGCAAGTAAACGATTATGGCGTGCAGCTTTGTGACCAAGGTGTCTTGGCAAAAAAGGGCTATGAAAATATCAAAGATGGCAGAAGTGAAGGAATACACAAATGAGTATCAAAACATCTAAGAGCAATCTGTGTAGACAGAGAGATCACAGAGAAGCCAGAGCCCTCCTCACTCGCATGCATCTAGGCTTTGGCACTGAGATTTCAAAACTGTGGCACAGCACAGCCATAGACGAAATAGGAAAGACTGAGATCAAACTTTTTTTTTCCCAGGCAATCAGGAAGCAAGCATCAATTGAGAAGCTAACCTACATACTTTAGTTTCAGGATCATGAATCATCCCTACCATTACACATAAAAATTGCACTTGGAAAGCTAAAATTTGGTTTGGACAAGGGACTGCAAAATTTGCTGAAAATAAGAATAAAAACACCCTTTTTGCTTGTGCACAGAGCTTAAAGGATAAAGCAAAGGGGATGTTGATACCATAGTGGAAAGAACACGGTACACATATTGCCATGTAGCAGTGAACTGTGTAGTCTTGGGGATTTGTTAGCAGGTGGAAATACAAAAGTATGAAGCAAATGAACTCCCCTGTTCCCTTCTGTTATGAACTGGAATCAGAGGAAATAGATAGTTATACACTCAGTCTACTGGGGAAGAGGCACAGAAAGACTTATCTCCTTGCCCCAAGAAATCTCATAGATGAGGGCTCCCCACTCTTCATTTTGTGCAAGATCATATTTCCTAAAAAATAACAATCTAATATTTTCTGGTTTTGTGATGTTGTGCCAGGGACATTTCTATTTCTTATTTCTATTTCTGCTATAATTTCCAACTTAACTGTACTACTCCATTAGAAGCTCAGGCACATTAAACTCTTGTGTAAAGGTTTTCTCAGTCTCATTGAATTCAGAGCCTCCAACGTGGAATACTCGGAGACTTGTAAGTGCTCTTTAAAGGTTAGCTGTGGACCTCTCTTCCTGACCTACAATAACTCAAAAGACTTCAGTACATATTAGTTAAAAACAAATCAATATTGAAGAAAATCAATATTAAAGATAAAATCAGATTTAATTATTACTGCATCTTTCATCAACTTTAAAATCAATGGTTGCTCAAAAGACCCATTTACTCACTTTTTTCTTTGGTCACAGAGTGTCAAAAACATGAAAAGTAGTCAGAGTCTATTCTTTTTTCTTCTAAACTAAATAATTCAACACATAATTTTAAGTTTTGAATATAAATATCCATTTTGATTAAATATGAGTTTAGAATACTAAGAATTTGAAACTTGTCACAAAATATGTTAACATCCATCCTGTTAGTTACTTTTGAATTAAGGTTTTATAATCACTAACAAAAAAAATTCTGTTTTTCCCATACTGAATCAAATACATAGCAAAATATTCTAAAATTTCATTCTACTTCCTCTTTTTCTTATTTTTGGGTTTAGAAGCCTGGTAAGGCCCTCCATCTTTTCTCTTATTTGCTAAACTTCCCAAACTTTAAGGAAGGTTACATTTATTAGGGGTCTAACTGAGATTACCAGAGGGAGGGTAAACTGTGGCCAACGGACATGAACTTGACAACACCTTCGTCTGCTGTAGCCTAAGTGATAGGAAGCTAGACGTCACACACAGCACCCCGGCATCTGAAGGTTGATCTGTGCAGCAACTAGCAACATCTGTCTCCCATTCATAGATTGTATTTGTGTCTGGAAATTTTCAACAAACAACAGGACATTTATGTATACAAAATCCAAATTACTACTCAAACCAAAAGCTACATGTCTTTGAAAGACAACAAAGCAGTCTTTAATGGACATGCATATTCTTATATCATTCTCTAAATTGTTTTCTTTGTGACTTTGATAAATCTTTCACACGTTGTAATCATGCAACTCAACTTGAGGTCTGAAAACAAACCTTGGCATCAATTGGCTCTGATAGAAATGCAGAGTCACGGGTGCCCCTCATGGCCTGTAGAATAAGAACCTTCATTTTTTAAAACAAAATATCTACATGATTTGTGAGAACATGAAAGGTGGAAAAGTACAGGTTATAAGATATTCTTGGTATAACTATGCAAACATAGCTTCCAGGATATAAAGCTAACTTTTAATTTGTAAAATGCTGTGGCGCTTGGCTATCAATTTTTAATCCTTAGAAAACTATCAGTGCATAGTTAACAGGTGCTAGCATCTTTCTAGGTCCTACAGATCTAGCAGTGATAGATATAAACAAAATCATCTGTAGAACTTATGTTCTACAGCAGAAAGGAGTTGCTAAACACACAATGTAAGTAAAATATTTAGAATGTTAGGTAGTAACAAAAATATGGAGTAAAATAACTTATGGAAAAGAGAGGGGGAGGGGGTAGGAGTAGATTTAGAGTGGCTAATGAAGTTCTTACTAAAGGCTACCACTTTAATAAACTCCCATAGAAAATGAGGCAGCAAGCTAAGTGGGTAGAAGGGAAGAGGTAAACAATTTTATAATGAGATGTTTTTATATTGAGGCTGAAATGCATGATTAGTTCTTCTAAAGGCAGAAAAATCACAATATAAAATATTATGGGAAACTACAATTTTTTAATTGCAGTTATTTGTGTGTGTGTATATGTGTGTGTATGCATGTGTGTGCATGTATGTGTATAATCTTTAATTATCATGACAACTGTACCTGATAAACATTATTATTATCTTGAGGAATCTGAGTCAGAGAAGTTAAATTTGCCAAATTTCATACACCTTAAAAACAGATAAATCAAGATTTAAATGCCAAATTCAATGTGACAAAGGCTCATGTTATTTCCTCTATGTCTGTCTCTGTAGCTCCTTCGTAACCAGGATCAGAATGAATCTGGGGGTGGAAAAAAAGCCAGTTTCCTAAAAAATTGAAAAGTCTGATCATAAAATTAAATAAAAAAAACTTTACTGACTTCAGTTTTTTTCCAGCACATATGAACAAAGATGAATAAATGGCCTAAATATAATGCTCAATAGACTATGAGTTTAAGTCAACAATTTTAGCATTTTGGTGAAAGAAGAATCAATAGTGAAATTTTTTCCCAAAGTCTCATGTCATTCCTCCAACCACAGTGTTTGTTTCATTAAGTTAGTTTTGAGGCTTAGGGCTTTAATTTCTCACCAAAAGTTCCATAAGCAAGGCTGATACATGATATCTAGCAATCACAGGGGGAAACTTTTAAAGACCTGATCAAAATCACCCAAAAGCAATTTCACCTGAGGGGAAATTAACTTACGGAAGATTAGCTGGGATCCTGGTTCCCAATCTCTCTCTTTTTTTAAGGGACAATACATCTGCTAATAAATAAGTTAAATTACCTTTGTACACTCTTTATCAATTCTGACCTACAAGGTGTGTAATTTCCTTTGCAGTGTGTTTCCAGATAGTTGGTGCTGATTGGATAATATCAATCTTACAAATTGCATTCACCACTTGTTACTTAAGAGGATATATGATGTGACCAAGGAATGAGAAGAATAAGTCTGCCAATTGGAAATAGAATATTACAAACTCTATTTGGTAAAGTTTAAATGTGTCAGGTATATATTTGTTCTGTTCCATTTTCTGAAGTGTTTGCTTATCTTAATTTGAAAAAATCTGTAATGCACCACTTAGATTTTATGGGTCTCTCTGTTACTTTAGGTTGTATTTGAACTTTTAACTCCAAATTCTGTAAGAAAAAATATGCTTTAATATAAATTCACTGCATGACAGACAACTTGACAAGAAATGTCAGAATTGTGACAATTTGAGGATGTTGTCACAGGACTATCTTTGAAACCAGACAAACAATTGTGATATTACAAAGAAGGTCATTGACTGTGATTTTAGGAATAAAAACTTATCCAAGAGTATACAGTACCACCATGTATAGTGAAAGCAATTTATTGCTGTTTCCAGTATTGGAAAAGAAAAAGTTCATGCTGTCGTTGATTGACCTTTAAAAAGAAAAATGTGGCGGGCTTATGAGTAATAAGAAAGCAATCTATATTTTTTGTTACCTTTACAAGTAGGCTTTCTGCAGTTGGGTCCATTGTATGGTTTTTCTACCCTGTTATTATAATACGATTGAATAAACTAATCACTGTCAAGTCATAACCATAAGGGATATGCAACTCCTTTGTTGCAATGTTTTTATACCACAAATCTTGCAAACATAAAATTAAAAAATAGTAAGGCGTTAAAAAAATATGTCATTATGATTTCATCATTTGATAAATATCGCAGCATAGAAAAGGTATTTTTAAATTCCTCTTGTAACAAACTACACTCTCATTTTAAAAGAGTAATACTGGTGAATAGCCTTATAGCTGTAAGTGCAACTGTCAATTTCTCTACTTCAGGAGAAAATATAACTATGTAGCATAAAGACAGTGATTGATACAGAAGCACACATGATAAATGATCATGGTCATGGTCAGTTTTTGCAATTGAATAAGGAATGATTGTCCCGGAACCATGACATTTTTTTAAATTCAAAATTACCCTCATGTGTCTTCCCTCTTTATGTTCATTTCATGATCTTTACATCTTTTTGTTGTATCATATACCATCTGATTAAATAAATAATAAAAAGTACCTTGCAGTGCCATACTACCTTAGCTTTAATATTTTCTGGTTTGATCAAATTAACATATGTTTGTGTCCATACATCCATAAATTACCTGATTTCACCAACAGAATTTATTAATTGAGCATCAATTTCACTTTCAAAATTAGTTCTTTGTCCCTTGGCTATTATTGCAATTTGATTTTCTAAATTAATGGTACATGGTTTTTACTGAGTTTATCACAAAGAAGATATCATTTAAAAATATAAGCCTGGTTTCTAACACATTTACATTAAACAATATCAAGGAAATGTTTTATTCTTTTTAAAACTGTATTTTATTTGGTTTTAAAAATTAGAGTTTAGTAATGATATATTTAAACCTTAATTATTGTCAATTGTTACAGAATATAATGTTAGATTCTTTTTCAAAAAGTCTCAAACTACCTTGAGTCAATAACTCAAACTACCTTTAAGTTTGAGTTATTTTAGGTTCATTGAGATGAGCTTGAGTTATTTCTCTTGAAATCATTCCCCTTTCTTTGACAACTAAAAGGTAAGCATCTTCTTGTAAGGCTTAATGGATTTTATATTTCATGGTATGATATGATTCATATTTTAATTCTTCTCTTTCTAAGCTTGGCAAACCTATTGTATTATTGCCAGCTATAGACCCAGCGTGTTCTATAGCTGACATTCAGTGGAATGAAACTGCAAAAACCAGAGGCCTCAACAGATTATCTCAGCCAAAGCGGTCTTCTGTGACAACAAACACTTCCTGCTCAGTTTAATTAACATCTTTATAGAGAACAAGTGCATCCTCTTACAGTCTAGGAGGCCAAGGTCTAATCATACAGAACATCTGTATTGCTCAAACACTAATTTTAAAAGCCACATAAAAGATTATGTTTTGATCTGCCTAAGTGATTATGTAGGACATTGGCTTCATACCTCCAGACAAGGAACCCCTTGGGCAGCTTTTCTTCACACTTGCCTTCAGTTTCCCTTCTTTCTTACTAGAGGAGGGATGGTGGGAATGAGTTTGTGTGGCGTGGTTGTCCTTATATCTGTCTTGTTGTTCATTCTTTCTGCAGGCTTTCTACGGGAGATGGACAAACGGAGTCTCTTGGGGACTCTAGGCAAATTTTCAAAGATATTACTCTCCACACATGTATTCTACCAGACCGAAATCTAAAGACATCTTTATCAGAGAATGCTAAAGAACACTGTTTGCAGTAACAACTACATTCTGATATTTCACTGGCTTATCATAAGAAAAATGCACCTCTTCTTTCGCACAGCATCTAATGGGGGCAGGCAGAAGCACTACCAAGGCTCCCCCCTATCCAGGCCAGGTTCATTCCGTCTCGTGCCTCCATCTCTAAAATATGTTTAGTGTCGTCTCCATTAGGTTAACAGATGGAAAATGAGAGGATTCTGAACAGAATGTTTTTAAAGGCCTGTCCTGGAAGTGATGCCCATCAAGTTTACTGTTATACTCTTTGTCTAGACAAAAACTTCGTCACAGGGTCACACCTAAAAAGTTCTAGAGAGAATACATCTCCATCACCCAGATTAGTTTAAGGATGATTACTGATGGGCACTGGCAATCTCTGCTATGGGTTTTCTACAGGAGTTTTCTATTTGCCATATCTACTTATTTATTTATATATTTTCTTCTGCTCTGACTCTATTTGGTTTTTGCTAGGTCTCTTGTGGACCACTGTATACAAGTTCAAAGACTTTATTCTGTGAAATGTCCACTAAGCCATCACTATTATTTTGCGGCTTTGTAGACTAGTACCTTGATTTTAACTTTAAAATAGAACTCTTTATCTTAGAAAATTCTTTAGAATATGTGAATTATTTCACTTTCTATCTCCCCTCTTATTTCCCTATGAGATGGACTAGAGAGGGAAATAAGCAGGATGGGGGCCTCTTAGAATGTTTGTTAATGAAAATTGTCATAAATGCGGTGTAGTCTTCTACATGGAATTTGGTAGTTTCTTAGGAATACAATAGAAGGAATTATTTCTGCATAGGGTTCTGTACTTATGTTAATAATCATATTAATCATATTGAGACACCAATTATGGTATTTAATATTTAGCTTACATCATTTATAAAAATAAACAAAATAAAAATAAAATTGTATTAATAGATAATTATTCAATAACTACAACGACCAGCTTTATTTTAAATGTTCTACATGTTCTTAAATATTTAATATTAGTTTTTATATCTTCATAAATGTGCTTGTCTAACAGGGCAAAGAAAGTTGAGGTAAAAAAATATCCTGATTACTCGTATCAATGCACTGAGTATAGTTTACTAGGTGAGACATTTTGGTTAGTGGTTATATTAATTAAATTAATATTTGAATGGCAAAAGATACTCAACAAATATTTATTAAAGTAAATTGAGCTTCATATCTCTTACCTGCATAATGTCAATCATTTTTAGAATGAGGCGCTCAATTTACCAAAAGTCCCTTATGTTTAATTAATTAATTAATTGATTGATTGAGGTGACATTGGTTAATAGGGTAACATAGGGTTCAAGTCTACATTAAACTGCTGTGAATACTATTTTTATTAAATATACACAACTATTAATAGCAACATTTCATAAAGATTTTGGGGGGACTAGGGATCATGCAGACAGAGATGAAAATGAGTGAAGCCAACACACTCTGCAACATTTGAGTTAGGTAGATAAATTAAAATACTTAGGTAAATGGTTCACTATTGAGGAAAAAATAATGTAGGATTAATTGCTTTACTTAAGGTTTCTTTTCAATAAAAATAAAAATTATTTAACTTTGTAAAAGTACAAAGTTAAATAATACAAATGATACAAATAATACAAATGTTTGTGTTTCTAAAAACCTTGATCAATTCTGTCAGGTTGGTCACTAGTTATTTGAAAATTTTAGTGGTCTTCTTAGTCTCTTAAATACAAGAAATTCAAGGAAAACTTATATGAACATTACAATCTTTATAAGTAGGATATTATCAGCCTTTTTACAAATATCTCCATTTACTTTTCAGATGAAAAATATGGAATCTTAACCATTCAATAATTTTTTTGTTCAATTGGAAACAAAATGATATCGAGGGCATGCAATTTACCTAATGAAAGTAGAGTAGCAAACAACACATCATTTGATCTTACATAGATGGGGTTTACAATCCAATATTTATTTTTAAAAGAAATGATTTTAAAGTATCGTGGAGAACAAAAACATACCTGAAATATGCTTACAGTATCCAAAGATGCACCTAACGCAATAACGAGGAGGAAGCCCACAGGTGGAACGGAGCGCACCTCAATCACTGCTCATGCACTACACCGAATACTCGCTACTTCACCCTATGTTCTAGATGCTGGTACAACAACCAGACTCGTGCTGGTACATCTTGAAATACCCCACCTCAATCTAAAACACAGCTTACTTCCTTCAAACCTGGGACATTTTGGTGTGCTGCAGGGACGGACCCAGAAGAAAATGACTTAGATCCCAGCATAGAGAACTTGAAAGTGTAATGCCCTGGGAGATAACTACGGCCCAGGAGCTTTGGGAGACACTGGGATAACACTTCTCTTTTTTCCCCCCTTAGTCTTCTCAGAGCTTCCCAAGGAATTGAGTGCCCAGAAGGCAAAGCAATTGACATACCCGGTAAGTGCTATCTACATATTTCAGTGCCTGGAAGAGGATGACTTCAATTAAAATGCACTTCAATAAATGAAAAATAATGAGCACATGTATTAAAATGGGAAATGAGAAGTAGCACTTATACTTTTTGTTTGACCAATAGCCACCAAGTTGTTGATTCATATTCAAATGCTATATAGTTTACCTGTATAATATGATTTGTTAAATAACTGTAGAAGAGTACATTGCAAATTCCTGTGCCATTCTTCTTTCAAATATCTGTATTTAATAAAGTGGCAAAGAGAAATATTTATCCCAAACCATGTTTTACTGCAGATTTTAGAGTACGCCTTTCATGCAACTCTCTCTTTATGTAAATTTAAAGATTCCCACCTTGACCAGGAGTATGCATTCCAAAAATGAAGGGTGTCGTATATAATTTAAATAGCTGATTTGCTAAAACTTGTTTTCAAAACAAAGCAAAAGCCTTTACATAGCTGTAGGGCAGTGATTTTCAACCTGTTTCCTCTCATGACACAAATAAACTAATTATTAAACTTCTTTGGCACACCAAAAATACATTTTTTGCCAATCTGACAAAATATATAAATACTTTTTATTCATTTACACCAGCTGGCTATTGTTGTATTCACCATTGGCATTTTTTTTTTAATTTGAAAATGTAAGGGGAAAGAGGTCAGTGCCCCTGACTAAATAATCAGGTATGCCATGTTTTTAAAGCTCTTGTGGCACACCAGTGTGCCTGCTGTGGAACACTGGTTGAAAATCACTGCTATAGAATACAGTTTTAGTTCAGCCCCTCCCCTGACCCCAACCCCTGAAAACAGTACCTAAGACAAAGACTTGAGAGAAGGCTTTTAAACGGAAGGCAATTCCACATGCTTTACTGATAATGTGTTTTACTGAGATGTATACCAAATGCCTCCCAGAAGCAACCAATTGAAAGCTGGAAGACTGGGGTATTATACAAGTTTCCATGTGTTAACATTGGAGAGTTGTCCCCCACACTAGCGGGCTAAAATTTCACCAGATCTAGAGCTTCAGAGCCTTGAGCAAGGTATTGGGGTACATGTGGAAAAACCAACAGGTCTACCTGAGTTCAGTACTGGTAGCTAAGATGAGTCAGTTCACTTTTGGCACAGCTAAGCTGAAATCAGGGATTGGTCAGAGGGATGTGACACTGGCACCCAACACACCCGCTGCAGCAGTTTTCATAGGACAGACACAACTCCAGTTCTTGGGATGCATCAGTAACTAATGCAAATAAAAATCCTGGCCATCTTGGAGCTCTGTTCTGGTAACACTAAAATGTTCAAGTTGAATTAGTGAAGCCTTAGTTAAATATATCCTTTTATTATTTGAAAATTAACTGTTAAAAGATAGTACAAACTATAAATACATAATAGAGCTTTATTACCGACCATAAAGGTCTATAAATTGTCTGTTAGTACATTGGCCACAACTAATACAGAGTTTTATATAGGTAAGTCTGTGGTTTTAGTCCATAAATCAGCGATTTACAACCATTTTCATCTCATGGTACACATAAACTAATTACTGAATGACTACAGCACACCAAAAATATATTTTTTGCTGATATGACAGAACATCAACATAATTTTAATTGACTTACAAATAACAATAATATTAATTATACACTTTCTTGCTCCAAAGTGACTTTTTTTAAAAAAATCAAGTGCCTATTTTTGCATATAAGGATTTCTGGTACCAAGAATTTACCATTCAGACACAACCTTATTAGGTGAGATGACCAATAACATACAAGTTCTATTGCATAGCCTATATATTTATGATTCAAGACAGGTCATTCACACCAGACAGCTACTGTTGTGTTGACAGTTGTCATTCTTTAATTTGAAAATCTAAGGGAAAAGATTGCCCCTGACTAAATAGCCATGTATTGTTTGATTGTAGAGGAAAGGGGAGGAGGTATAAGGGGGATAAATGATAATGGAAAAAATACAAAAAGAAAAAGAAAAAATATTCTTGCAGCACGCAGGTTGAAAATCACTGCTGTAAATCAATACATAAAAACTATAAATATTTTCATGATTATGTGGTAATTGATTTCTCAGGCCATTTTGAGATGGTTTAATTTCACTTTTTCAACTATCATGGAAATATCTAGAATTTATATTTAAAAGTGAAGTTACCAAAATTACCTTTAAAAAATGCGCTTAGCAAAACATTAGGGAGGAAATTCAAGACACAAAAAGTGACTTCACTGGGCAAAATCCATTCGTGTAGATAACAATGCTTGGTTCTTCCTCTTGATTACACATAAGGGCTTTCATAATCACTGACTCCTATGTTCACCCTTTCAGATTCCCCAGAGATTTATCATCCACATAGTTTAGGAAGGGGCCAGGGATTTTCTGAGATATAACTCAATGGACTTAGCATCTTTAAAGAAAGTGTTCCACAATCCTTATTTATTAAAGTCCTGTCTTTTATTCCTTAATTTCCAGAACTTTATAAGTTATGTACAGCTTTATCAGTTAATCTTTGATGTGTAGAAATCACCCTAATCTCAGTAGTTTAAAATAATAG
Organism: Phyllostomus discolor; assembly: GCF_004126475.2. NCBI lineage: Eukaryota > Metazoa > Chordata > Mammalia > Chiroptera > Phyllostomidae > Phyllostomus > Phyllostomus discolor. The sequence goes on from NC_040903.2 coordinate 17,167,678, forward strand.
CCATATATTTTTGCTCACAAGTGTATGAGCAACTGATGATTTTGCTGATGTCAGTAATTCTCAGCTGTTGTGGATTCGTTCATGTGCTTCCAGTCAGTTGTGTGCTGGGTGGCCTGAGATAGCCTCACTCACTTGTCTGGATAGACTGGCTGTCTATCAGCTGGAAGTATGGCGAGGCAAAGTGTCTATCATTCTCCTTTAGGCTAACCTGGACCCGTTCACAAGGAAAGCATAGGGTTCTAACATGCTTTCCTAGAACCAGGTCATGACTTTTGCACATCCCATTTGCTATTTTGCAAGTCACAAAACCAGTCCATGTTCAGTTGGTGAAAAAACAGATTTCATCAGACAATGGGAAGAGTTTCAAAGCTATGTTACAAATGAGCAAAAATAAAAGGACAGAAAATAATTGTGTCATTTTTGCAAACATTCTACTATAGGAACCTAGTAGCCAGCTAAGATACGGGTTACTGAGATACAGAAAGGATATCATTGCTTTCTCAGTCACCTCTCTGCCTCCACATTCTGTGTATTTTTGCTATTCTTGCCAGGTTTACTTTTCATATGCACTGGATATTAATGATGATAACACCAACAATAACATCAGTTACTATCTGTTGCTCACTTGCCATCTACTAGTTAGTTATTGTACTAAATTATTTACTGATATTATCTTATTTCCCTCAACTGTATGAAGTAAATAAAATAATAATACAAAATTATGAATGAATACTTGTGCATAATTATTATTATATGTAGCTAAGAATGAGAGCTCCCTTTTTATCTCAAAGTAAAACCAAGCAGCTGTGCACTGGCATTTGAAGACCTTCACTGTTTTGTATGCTGAAAATTCTTTGATTGCACCTTCTGTTCACTTCGTCACAAAAACCCTGTCCTCCTTGCTCATCCCAAAGCAAGCCAGGTACGCTCCTGTACACCGGGCATTCTTTCTACATGGGCAGTTCTGCCAAATGGGTACATGGTCTCTTCCTTCATCTATCTCCCTCAGTTTCTTACACATACAGCCCCTTCTGAATGAAGTCAAATACCCTGACTATCTGATTACGACTCTAATTCCTCTCCTACCTCCACTCTTCCAAATTTTCCCTTTGTTTTCTCCTTATGAATCATCATTTCCTAGCATAGTATAAAATATGTTTCTAGAAAGGAAGTTGCCAAACTACATCCCATAAGCCAAATCTGGCCCAACTTCTGATTATGTAAAAACAAAAAACATTGTAACAAAGCCATGCTCATATAATTAGGTATTTTCTGGGACTGCTTTTGTGATTCAGCGGTATAGTTGAGTATCTGTAACAAAAGCTAAACATATTTTCTATGTGGCTCTTTACAGAAAATAATTTTGAACCTGCTAGGTACCTACCTGGAATGGTAAAAGCAGCCATATATGTGTATGTATATGTAGGCACATACACACACAAGCATATATACATATATATATATGTGAATTATTAAAAGTTCCTCAAAAACTTCACATGTGCAGCCCTATCTTTTTATCACCCAGGGCTGAAAATCACATTCCAGGCTTTGTCATCATTCTACTTTATTTCAGGCAATATTAGAAAAGTGTTGACATGTGAGAGGTAGATACAAGTTTTCATTTGAAAACCATCCAACCTCAGAAAAGTATTATTTCACATAATTAGAGGAGTGAATTAAAGTCAGGATTTATCATATGAAATCAAGATTAGTTTTGAGCTATCTTATAAAATGTATTATATCCATTTATTTGTTCAATAAGCATCTAAGAATTTATTTCTGCAGACTGTATTGTTAGACTATCTGGATACAAAACTAACTAATATTTGGTCCTTTCTATAAAGGAGTCCACAGACTTAGAGATGTGGGCAGACACCGAGCGACCCATGAATTCTCACTGAGCCCTGCATTCGGATGTGTAGTTTGCAACATTTAGACGGACTTGGTTCGGTCTCTGTAGGCAGATATTTTACAGTTAAGCTTGTTTGCCATTTTCTTTTTGTTTGCTTTTCATAACCATACAAAGAAATTAACTTTATATATTTTTTATAAGTTACCTGTAGTTTTATCAGCTCCTAAATAAATTTATTAAAGGTTTATGAAAATTGTTAATGAAAATTCTCAAAATATCTCTCGCTTTTAAGACAACTCCTGACACTGCAGAAAGTGATTTAATGAATAAAAGATACTTGTATTTTCTTTCTCTTGAAAATTATTGGTTAAAGAAAATTCTTAAATAGCCTACATTCTCCTGATAATATTTGACATTGTTATTTTCTCCTAATACACTGTATCCTTTGCTTCTCATGATCTTATCATGTTCTTAGTAAAATTGTTATTTATAGCCACTATTTGGCACCCACATAGTTTTGTTTTGTTATATAAGCAGCTGTATATATTTTATCTTTTCACTTATGTTTCAGACCCCATAATAACAAGGAACATGTCTTGTTTATTTACTGTTACCAATTTAAAAAACAGTCAAAAACATTTTAAATAATTGATATTTTTAAAATTTTATATTTACAAGTGATATTCAGTTATTTTTGTTTTGTTCTGTTTTGTTTTGATCCCCACCTTAACAAGCCTTTTGTGGCCAATTCCAACCACACCAAAAAATTTAGTAGTTTCTTCAGAATTATGTACCTTGCCATCAAAACTTGTTATTCTTTTTTTTTTTTTTTAAGATTTTATTTATTTATTTTTAGAGAGGGAAGGGAGGGAGGGAGAGAGAGAGAGAGAGAGAGAGAGAGAGAGAGAAGAGAGAGAGAGAAACATCACTGTGCGGTTGCTGGGGGTTATGGCCTGCAACCCAGGAATGTACCCTGTCTGGGAATTGAACCTGGGACACTTTGGTTCCCAGCCCGTGCTCAATCCACTGAGCTACGCCAGCCAGGGCCAAAACTTGTTATTCTTATTCTTAATGCCAAAATTGAGATCTCATTATTTCTGGTCTTCCATTAAAAATTTTAACACATAGTTAATGCTTGACTCTTGGGTGAACTCATGTTCGCTCTGCTTGGGAATCACCTCCATCAGATATCTTTGTCTTTTGCTCTTCCTTCCATTTCTTTCCAATTTTTGTTCAGTGTTGATCTTATCAAAGAGATTTGCTTGGATTATTTTATACAAAAAACGTGGACTAGGTGGTGTCTATTCATTTACCATATCTCATTACATTATTTTCTCAATATTCTTAATGCTCTCCAGAAACAGTGTTTATCTATCATATGCTTACAACATCCACACCAAGAATACTGCTGTCATGTAAAGATTTTTGTTTGTTTTCTTCTCTGCTGCTTCCTGAGTTTATTGATCAGTACCTAATAGATAATGTGCCCTCAATAAATACTTTTATTCACATCCCCAATTACATCTTTTTAAATTAATGTTGAAAATATCTTAAGTAGTGAAATTAGAGCTAAATGATATTTTAGTATTTTTAAATGTTAACGTGTTTGCCATTTATTGCAAATACTCAGTGTTATTTTAAAATTCTGCTATTAATTTTAAATTATAGTCATAACTTTTCTATTTGAAACAAAACTAAAAGTATAAGTATTCTAAATTGTTCCCTACACATTCATAGGTAACTTGTGACCAAATAATTAATCTAAAGTTGTTAATAATTAATATTATAAACTAATTAGTTATTAAGAATGTTAGCATTTTTTCATAAATTCATGTGAGAACTTGGAAAATTTGGAAGTTTTACACATGAATTTATGAAAATTCCAAGTTAACATCATTGTATTAAAAAAGTTAATTCAAAATGTTGTTCTTTTCTTTTTTGTCCTAAACTAGCTAATTAATGCAGAATTGAATTAATTTTAGAAAATTATTTTGTTGAAGACATTCATCATTAAATGAATTCCTAAAGTTTTAATATTCTTAAGAGTACTGCATAAATTCTCATTTTGGATTAAGGAAGAATAAATGCAGCTGAGTATGTGTTTGTTACCAATTTTTCCCATGATGTTCCTAGTCCTTCCCCCTTTTTTGTAATGATTTAGAGCTCTTTAAACACTAAGATGAAACAAGCATATTTGATTGCTGACTACTATTTTTTAATACATACAAATATTTCTTTTTACCTGGTGACAGAATCTTCTAGAAAACTGTGCACCTAACTACCTGAAAGTTAGTGGTTTTCTAGTGCTACATATACATCATTGTTTTAATCTTGGCCATCAGCTGACTGGATCATAGTAGACACTTGAGTCCAATGGTTGCAGTCAATGTATTAGATGAGCATCTGCCTCAGAGGGTATCTTGGGATCATCAGGTCTTTGTCTTGATGTAAAGCAAAAAGCATGGAGACTTTTAGAAAATAGTGGTAAATATCAAAGCTGGCTGAGGTTCACTTATCAAATGGACATTTTAACCACTACTAAAAATCAGCCTTTACATACTGAGAATTATACTAGTGAACAAAATAAAGCATGAATTATTTGCATCGTAGAATTTATATTCTAACAAAAAGAACAATTAACAGTTAAATAATTAAGCACCACATATGTCAAATGGTGATAAGACACACAGAAATAAAATGAGCAGGGAAGGGGATTCAATGTGGGGACATGAGACACTACCCAGGAGTTCTGGATTTCTCTTACGTGTTGTATTTGCATACAAAATGAATCACTTTGCTTGGAAGTAGAAATGGCCATATGTGCGATTACATACTGATTCATGGGCTGTGGCCAGTGGTTTGGTTAGGTGGTGAGATACATAGCAGAAATATTGGAAAACTGGTGACAAGAAAATCTGGGAAAGAGTTATTTTGATACACTTCTTGATTGAACAAAAAGTGAAGATATTTGTGCCCCATGTGCATGCTCACCAAAGGATGACCTTAACAGAGCAGAATTTTAATATTCAAGTGGATAGGACAACCCATTGTGTGGCTACCAGTTAGCCCCTTTTCCCAGCTGCCTCAGTCATTGCTTAATGAGCTCATGAACAAAGTAGCCATGGGGATAGGGATGCAGGTTTTGCTTGAGCTTAGCCACATGGACGGCCATTCACCGAGGACAGCAGGGCTATGGCCACTGCTGAGTACCCAATGTGCCAGCAGCCGAGACCAACACTAAGTCCCTGATGTGGCACCATTCCCTCAGGTTACCAGTCAGTCATGTAGTAGTAGATTGATTACACAGGACCACTTTCATCATGCAAAAGGCAGTATTTTGTTCTTAGTGAAACTGATACTTACTCGGACTGTGGATTTAACCTCTTTCATACAATGCCTTTGCCAACATTTATTATCTATGGAATTAAAGAATGGTTTATTCCCTGTTGTGGTATTACATGGTTTTGCTTCCTATTAAAGAACTCACTTTAGAAGTATAGCAATGAGACCGTGAGCATGAAATTCACTGGTCTTACCACATTCCTCACTATCCTAAAAAAGCGACTTGAAAGAATGTTGAAGTAGCCTTTTGAAGACTGTGCTGGAGCAAGATTCTCTTAAAGATTGTGTGTGCTCTGAATCTGCGTCCCATATATGTTGTCGTTTCTCCCATTGCCAGGATTCACAAGACCCGGGAGCCAAATGTGGAAAGGCATGGTACCACCTGCTAAAACCCTTAGTGACTGACCAGCAAAATGTTTGCTTTCTACTTCCATGACATTTATGCTTTGCTGGCCTGGAGTTCACAGCTGCAAAGGGAGGAATACCTCTGCCAATACGCATAACAATCATTCCATTAAACTGGTCAGCTTGGGTTCCCCATGCCTTTAAGTCAACTGGTAGAGAAGGGAGTTACAGTGTTGACTTAGATGATCAACTGCCTGCCAAGGGGAAATTGCACTACTCATCCACAGTGGAGGTAAGGAAAAGTACTAGGTCTGTCCAGAAACTATACAGCCATGTGCTATGAAAAATAGAGCTGTTTATTGAAGAAGATACAAGAAACATTGTATATAGGATGATGACACCTCAGTCCCCTTCAAAGTAGGCCCCTTGGGACCTCACACATTCCTCATCAGCTGCCCCATTGTATTTTCTTGAATCTCATTGACAATCTGAAATCTCTTCCCTTTCAAAGGTAATTTTAATTATGGGAAAAGCTGGAAGTCACAGGACACCAAATCTGGGCTCTAAGGGGGCTGAGTTACCTGGGTGATTTGATGTTTCAACAAAGAACTCTGCACAAGATGTGATACATGAGCAGGCTTATTATAGTGATGAGGCTACCAGTCACCAGTTGCCCATAGCTGCAGCCTTCTGAATCATCTGAATAGTCTCCATGGGGGAACGTTCAAGCTTAATGCAAAATTTGATGCAGATTATAGCTTTACTCGCTCTGTCATTTTGAATGCGATGGCCACACAGTGCACGTGCTCACTGACCAGCATTTACTGCCCCCACTGACTAGAACAGTGAAGCCGTCATTGTTCACACATGCTCATTCCAACCCACTCTCCTTGCCTGCCAGGTTACATTGATGTTGTGCAAACCTTTCTCATTATATTAACAATGGCTGCAGTTTTTCTGGATATACCTCGATGTCTAGAATGCACTAAGACATTTCTTAGTATTACCTACCATATCTTGTGATTAAGATCAGTGGAAAAGTATACCAACCCAATTCAAGCAGGACCGCTAATGTTCCTGACCCTTAGGAATGAAAGTTTGAGTCACCCCTCAGGTAAAAAATTCCACGAGTAGCTGATGTACTTGCTGGAGGCAAGGGGAATACAGAATGTATAGTAGAAGAGAATAATTTATAAATACCAGCTATAACCATAAGACATATAGGTATAAAGACTGTAACTCTTATATCTCTTCTTTATTTTGTTATGAATTTGTCTGTAATGTGTGTATAGCAAATATCTTTTTCTTCTATTTATCAAGTAACATACTATGTATTGACAATATATCATAGTATTTAAGTATTATTAATTTCATATCATACTACTTAAGTAAAAAATAAACATCAGTCAACATTATCCAAGATCTCTACCTTGTGTTTTGGGGAATGGGTTAGTGATTTTCAGTTGTATTCAGCATAGTTGTATCGTGTTAGGTAGACTTATGATCTTGTTATTTTTCAATGTGGAGATTAGATGTGTTTTAAGGAGATACATCTGGATGCCATTGTGACAAGGTGTGTTATTTATGATACTTAATGTGTCAACTTGACTGGGAACAGACATTCGGTCAGACGTTATTCTGTGTGTAAGGAGGTTTCCAGTTGACATCAGCGTGTGAATTGATAGCCTGAGGTAAAGCAGATTGTCACCCCTAACGTGGGTGGCCTTTTTCAATCAGTTGAAGACCGAAATAGAATGAAAAGTTTGACCTCTCTCAAATAAGGAGGGAGTCCTCTTGTCTGACTGAGCTGGACCATTAATCTTTTCCAGACTTTGGGTGGAGAATGAAACATTTACTGTTCTTGGCTCTCAGTCCAGCCAGCCTTTGGACTGGAGCTTACACAATTGGCTCACTTTGTTCTCAGGTCTTTGGACTCAGACTGGATCTTCACACAGCTTCTCCTGGGTTTCCAGCTACCGATATAGATTGTGAGACTTCTCAGCCTCCATGACTATATGAGCCAATTATCCATAATAACTGTACATAAATGGCCTATTCCTCTGTTTCCCTAGAGAATACTGACTAGTAAAACTGACACAAGAGATGAGGCTGCAAGTGTTGCGGCGTAAGTGAGGGTGACAGACTTTCCAGAAGCACACAAACTTCTGAGATATTTGCCTAATTTACCAAGTGAAAATGTTGATCTGGGGAAGGGCAAGTTTATTCACAGCATGTACTTTCCGAGCACCTTCTGGGTTGTGGCCAGTGCAGGTGTGGGTGCCTGGGGTGAGGGGAGACTTATCCAAAGCTCAGGTTGCTCTGGAGCGGTCTTAAAATCTCAATTGTGACGATCTACAGTGCGTCACAAAGTTACATGGGACATATAAAAGGTAATTAAGCAAAAGTAAGATATTGTTATCACCAGAGGCTAATCTAGGAATGTATATTCTGTAGATTTTTTTCACAGAAAGATTCTACCGCTGTGAAGAGAGTAAGTACATGGGATTTGGAAAGGAGAAGTGTGAGGAAAACCATTACTGCTCCAGAAAAGGTAAAGCCGGAATGAGAGCTCCGGAAACACGAAACAGCATTTTGTAGTGGTTTCTGTCATCCTCAGTTCATCACGCACTTCATTGCCAGAAATCACTGGTGTTCTGGGATTCCTAAAACTTCCCGATTTTTTGAAACTCTGAAAAATTTTAGTATCCTTTGTTCTAGCTCCACCATATGTGTTGCAAACACTAATTCCTTGCATTCAATCCTTTTCTGCCACAAATAAATATACATAGTTGATTTCAGTTGTATTTCTTTGGCTGAACCTTGAGTATTAATATGTCAATAAATTCTAATTTAATTCATACAGAAAAATCAAGCAGATATGCACAGTGAAACAGATGAAACACCATATTGACCCTAAGCAAAGAAAAAATATTAACAGTCTTCTGCACATTTCTCTCACAATTTTACTTCACTGGCTGCTCAGAGATTATTACTCTAGTAGTTTGGTAGGACTGCCATAACAAAGTACCACAGACTAGGTAGCTTAAAGAAATTAGGCTAATTTTTTTCATAGTTATGGAGACTAGGAGTTCAAGATCAAGGTGTCAGAAGAGTTGTTGGGTGTCTCTGAGGCCTCTTCCTTGGCTTGTAAATAATCATCTTCCTGCATCTCCACATGGTCTTTCCTCTTTGCATCTGTGACCAAACCTCCTCTTCTTAGAGGACACCAGTCATATTGGATTAGGGACCACCCAAATTACCTGGTTTCAACTTAATTACTTTTAAGGGCCTTACCTCCAAACAGTCACATTCTGAGACACTGGGTATTAGGACTTCAACATATACATTTTTGAGTGAAACAATTCATCCATAACAATCACTAAGACAATATTAACCCTGACCTCTTGGAAAATTATTCTCAAGGTATAGACTATTAATTCTAATGGTGATATATTTTTAAAATCCTTACTAGAACCCATAATGTATTCATGAGGTTTTACCTTTTTTTGATTTATAAAAGAACCTTAGAAAAACACTATATTTTAATTCTTAGTTTAGTACTTAGTACTCAACTGACGGTCGAAGTTGTTGAGTAACTTGCCTAATGTCATATAACTAACTGTGCAACTGTGTGTTTCCATAATATATTACCCAACAATTTGTGTTGAAGGAAACAGGTTTTTATTAACAGGGTTCCAATATGGGGGCTGGGGCGCTGAGATCACTCCTGCTCTGAACCCCTCTCTCCCACAAGACCTAGAACTTCCCTTGCTCACCAAAAGATTACAAGCCAAAAGCACATCCAGAAGTTCCCAATTTTCAAACCTGTTCTTTTGGAGCTTTGGTCAGCCATGCAAACAGACCTCCATTCCCTCTGGAATGTGCACTCGGAGGTTTCAGATTGCCATGTTCTCACAGCATCTCTCTCTCAGAACCCGGGATGTGCTGCTCTCAGTCTCCATGTAGCAGTCCCGGATCCATGTGCTGTGCTGCACTGGATCACAGTGTCACAGGGACTGGAGCCCAGTGAGGCAAGCATCCTGGTATAGGACCCTGCCTCTAGGAGCGGACTTCTAACTATGCAGGGCCTAAGACCCTGGTGGGCTTGGTATCTGCCTGGTCACACAAACACTCCTGCTCATAAGGGGAGCAAGGACCAGACCCAAAGTGCACCTGCAACCAAAGCCCTAAGTCCAAGAGCTGTTAGCCAAGAGCCAAGCAATAAGAGCCAAGAAAGCTAGCTTCTCCTCATTTCCCATTTTAAAAGCCCTCTCTCCCTGAATCCCATGCATTCTGGAAGCCAGGGAAGTGTCCATCTTTCTAACCAAAAAAATCTATCAGTGGCCATATTTGCCTTTACATCTTCTGCTATGAGCCTTCTAGCAATGAATCTTCTCCCGTTTCCCCTCCCTTCTGAGAAGGCAGAAGCTGCTTCATTGTAGTGTAATGCATGCTGGTTCTTCTCCAGTAGATGGCTGCCTGTCATGCAGTGTGCCTTAAGCACTGCACCTTCTGCTCCATCAGCTCCTCCCTGCCTTGGAGAAGCCAGGGTGCTTTTCACCTGCAGCCTCAGCAGCTTTCCCCAGCCCCTGCCTTTCCTGGCAAGATGGGGAGGAATCTTGTGTTGTATTTGGGGTTCCCCTGCCCAAACTGGAGTCCCTTGCTATCCAGCGATTTCTGCTCCAACCTGTCCTGTTATGTAACTATACTGACGCTTGTTAAGTGTGAGCTTTCTGGGACAGTTGTCAGGGGGGCCGCAAGGTACATTACCAGGGATGAGATAAAATAGGAATGGTCCCACTAAATCCAAAGGTTTCTATAACCTCCATCTGTGTAATCTGAAAATAATTTGTTGTCATACTTAGAAATCATGATGCTATTGATAATTATGCTCTCTTACTTTTGGTCCCTTGTCTTTCTGCCTATATGTTGAGCTCACTTGACATTATTACAGGCCCTAATCTGTGTTCTTGATCTGTTGATGTTTACAATGAAAAGTTAAAACAGTGAATTAACTAAAAGGGTCTGGATTTGATCTCTTACTGTTCTAATATGAAAATATACTGCTGTGAGAAATATACAATGGCACCTCAGTACTCATTCTTAGTTTGTTCCAACAAATGGCAAGCCAATGACAATTGATGAAGCATTTTCTGTAGCCAGGTGGCATCTGCGAATTCTAGGGTGGCTAGGACATCACAACTTCTAGCAAATGCGATGAGTGGCAAGCAAGTTCCTAGTGCCGAAGCATTTTTTTCTCATCAAAATGTGATGAGTACCAGGTTTGACGCATTCTGAAGCCGACAAACACAGAGGTACCACTGTCCTAGAACTTGATATATGGTGGAAAGCAGTAAGTCGTACAGAGAGAAAGAGACACACAGAGGGAAAGAGAGAGAGAGTCCATGCAGTCCAATACAACAAGGCAAACAGCAGATTTTTATGTCCAGAATGATTTATTTTATATCATAATAAGTAAAACTGCTAAAGGGGCCTCGGATTCACCAAACAAATGTCAAGCTGTCTAATGAGCTGCCTGGCTTGGGAAAGGATGGATCTAACAAAGGTTATCCTTGGGCAACCTTTTGTTATCATGGTCATGAAGTTTGTGAAGTTAGTTATTCCAGGCACAGACTCTTTGAATCGCTGTAAAGAATATTGGAGCACAGGAGAAACTTTAGTTGCCAGGTTCACTAATAAATTGGTTTTGAGTAAATTATTAGTTAGATCAATTCAGGCAGTAAAATATATGACGTATCTATCTTGTGCTTTGTATTTGGTTAGAGATGAGGGGAAACTCGAAGGAAATGTGTGCTTAGTTCTCACCCAGGGCTGGCTTACTCTCGTCTCCCGAAGATAAGGCTTGCATAGATGAAGGAATTGATATTAGTGTAGTGATAGTGTGCTGTTCATTTGACTGGTAGGACATAGGAGTCACATAAGCAAAAAAAAAATGTTTACCACCTTTTTCCATGAAGAGAGTCCTTATAGTATTTTTTCATGAATTCTAGCTTTTCATTTTTTAAATTTGAATACTTAAGCCTTCTACCAGCAGTTAAAATAAATAAATTGTGTAGATGCTTGGCATCATAGTTATACAATTTAGTGCTTTGAGTTGTGTTTTTATTTGTTAGACTACTCTAAAGTATGGAGATCAGTTCTAAGTCTTTCATTAGACTGCCTTCATGTTGGAAACTAGTGTTTTAAGAAAAAAATAAAACACATGTACAGCTACAAGTGAGTAAAATGTATAAATATTATAAAATATGAATCTTTTAAGACAGTGTTTTCAATGTGTTGAAAAATCATTGTGAAAAGTGAATATAATGCTATTGTCCCTTCTTTTTATATCACTTTTATATGATTTTGTAAGTATTAAAATTCATCTTTTTTTCTTCCCATGTCTGAGGAAATGTTGAAGACATGAACAGGGGGTGGAAAAATAATATTTGCTTTAGATATTTTCCGTGTTGCCAACCACTTGGCCAGCTCAAAGAGTTAAAAAAGTGTCAGCCTCATAGTGGGCCATATACAGGGGTAACCTGATGAAACAGAAGAGAAATAAAAATCCCACTGCAAGATAATTATGGAATCATGTACAAACCTGTAAAGGTTAATGAGCTCTCTAGAGAAGATAAATGACAGTTCTGGAATCAGTTGCCTGCCTATAATCCATTTTCAACATAATCCTAGTTGTGAAGGGTTGACATATTATGGGTAAATTGGGGTGAATGTTAACTTTGAAAATGGTAATTTAAGTAATGTGAGCCCAACTGATATGGAAAGAAACATTATTTTGTCAAGAGATGAAATAGGGGAAGTTAAAACATAGTGGCTAGAAAAACCAAAGCACACCTTACTGATCAAAAGCAAAGTGAATAACTGAAGGAATGATCTTTAATTCACTGATCTTGGTATTAGGGCAAATGAGACCTATCTTTTAATTCCTCTTTTATGTCAATTTTCAAGAAAATAACAAATTTTTTTCTTTTGAGTAAATAACATCATGATAGGAAAAAAAAAATGATACGAAGAGCTGTGGTTGGTGTGGCTCAGTAGACTGAGTGCCGTGAATCAAAGGGTCACCAGTTTGATTCCCAGTCAGGGCACATGCCTGGGTTGTGGGCCAAATCCCCAATGGGGGTTGTGTAAGAGGCAACCACACATTGATGTTTCTCTCCCTCTCTCCCTCCCTCTTCTCTCTAAAAATAAATAAATAAGATCTTTAAAAATGATACAAAGAGAAAAGATGTTTAGAAAAATACATCTGAAACATCTAGTTTGCTTTTACAATAGAAGAACTGAGCACGATGCTTTTTTGAGACAATACTTTTACATCATATTTACTATGAGATCACACGTTCCATAAGAACAGAAAGACTTTAGCATGGACATTTACCCAAGGCAGTTGGTTCATTAATTGAGGGGTAAGTTAAAGTAAAATTATACAAGTAAAATTATTAAAATTAAATTTTATTTCACATAAAATGACAGGTTTCTCAAATATTTTAAGATTTAAAAAATGTGCATTATAAATCAGAGAAAACCTAACATCATATATAAACTATTTCTTATATTTATGCTTATAATCATGCCAACTTGTATATAGAGATTGTCATTATAATTAATAATAATAAAATAATTGGAGCAAATATTTACTGAAAATGTTCCACTTGATTATTCCAGTAACTGTGTGAATAATCATTTTATGTGAATGATTTCATTTTAATAACTTAGTAACTGTACAAAGTTTGCAATATTGTTAAATAAGCTGTTATAAAATAAAGTTGCTAAGATTTTTTATGGTGATATGATTTAGGAAAAATCTCAAAACCAGTAAATAGAGAAATTAAAAGTTTAATTAAAGAGATCTTCTTTGAGAAATTGGATTTTACATGTTATTGTTTTGATATTCACCTTAATAAAATTAATGACAGACATTTTTCTTTAAATTGTAATGTTTAATTAACGTGATCAGGAGCTTAATATTGGTCTTCATGAGTAAGTCGTAAGTCATGAGTAAGTCACTGTTTGATATATCTGAGTTCTTTAGAGAATCAGACTAATGGAAGAATGTGTCTGTGTGTGTGTATATATACACACACACACACACACACACACATATATATACACATATATATATAAAAAGTTGGGACTCAGGCAGGATTCCTGTTACAGTTTTGAGGACAATTCCCTCTGCTTTGGGGATCATCAGTCTTTACTCTTAAGGTTGTCACCTTATTGCATGAGGCCCATCCATATTTTATAGAATAATATTTAGGCTTTACTCAACGTTGTCTAATTTAAATGTTAATCACTTTTAACATATACCTTTATAGCCACATTTAGACCAGTGTTTGACTAAACTGAGGATCATAGCCTATGCAAATTGACACATAAAATTAATTATCAGAAAGTCTAATCTGTAAGCATGGTTAAATGTTACCATTCTGAGGAGTCTAAAATGAGTACACTGATACCCAGTCAGCTAGTGTTGTGTGAGGGGTAGGAGAAAAAATAAACGAAAAATAAGACAGAGAGACAGGGACTAATTCATTTCTACTAGTCAGATGTCTTCCTTGACCACAAAATTCTTACAATAAATTTTATTTTTCTTAAGGTAGGTAGATTTTTCTTGGTTAGTTTGTTTATTCTTACATCCCACCAAACCAGCCCAACAGTTATATACTTTATTAAGTTTAACAAAAAGGAGACAGGCGGTTATTAGAGTCTAGAAAATGCCTTTCCAGAGCAATGGTTATCTTAAGAGGGCTAACTCAAAGGGAAAATGGTAACAACACTGAAAACAACAGCAACAAAAATACTTTCCCTTACGAAGTTTCCCTGCTCGATTCCTAAACTACGAATTCAGAATGGTCCCTATACATCATAATACAAAAACTGTGTTAGAACTGTTACGCCAGTTAACATTCATAGGCTAAATCTGACTTAAAGATATGTCTAGAAGAGGTGAAAATTTCTTTTCCTTTTATAATGATAGTGATTTAAACATTCATTAATTAATTCCATATCTATTCTTACATTATAAAAAATGCCAAAATTAATTTGCAGTTCAACTATTTAAAATTATTACAATATTAAAAAATCTTCATTTAACCTAAATACTACATGTACGATGTTTCACATTCACGTTGCTATTGTACAAAAAGGATGATCACTCACTGATTTTGTTTCAGACACTGACTCATGTTGAAATGTTCTCTGTTCTTCCAAAGACTTTATAGTCTTTTGAAAATAATACTATAAAAGAAGAGGATTTTAATTGGGAAGAGAGTTCATATTACTGTGAATTGTAACAAAAGGACTGATTTCAGTGACAGAAATATAATGGTGATTCTGACACAAAATTTATGGAAGAAGTTAGGCAAGACACTTCCTCTAGGCTCTCGGTTTTCCTATTGGCACAACATGAAACTGCGTGAAATTAGTCATAAAATACCCAGCAGTTCTTAGATTACCTTTACATTGTTATTATGTGCTATATTACAAATATATGAATATGTTTATAAGCATAGATACAATTATGCTGATGAAAATTCTCAACATTTTAGCGAATAAAGAAAAATTAAAAAGCAAAATCTTTATGTTTGTTTATATTTGATTGAATAATAAAATACTGTACATGGATATTATTTCTCTATAACAAAAAGGTACTCTAAGCTGAAATAGAAAAACAAGCACACAAAATATTATAGTATTTTCTATGCTCATGGTTGGAAAGAGCAAATATTGTACACTTTGCTAAAAGCGTTTGACAGTAGGGAGGCTGAAAAAATTATTATCATGAAAGACACTGAGTCTGCAATTGTTCTCAGAGCCAGGAGAGCAGTTCTAAGCAAGGATGAGGAACCGCACACCAGAAACATGATCAGAAACCCTGAAGTCCCAGAGACGAATCTGTCTGTATCTTCACGTGCTTCCCTCCGTAATGGGATATCACATTTCCATTTGGGTGCTGAACTTTCCTGCTGCTGTCAGGCATTTATTGTATTTCCTGTTGTAGGTTTAAAAAATCAGCATTTCTACTCCAACTCTGGCAAATCCTCCTGAAAAGGGAAAATCAAATGGGCACTTTCTGCAAATAGTAAGGCAAGTAGATTCTCTAAACATTTCATATTAAAATGGAATCGTGTAGCAAACAATGGAATGATGGTTCTTATTTTTTTTTCTTCATGTGCACTTTTCTTTTTTGGATATGCCAGATTTTCTGTCTGTCTCTCTCAAAATGTTTACAACAGAAGACAGCAATTCTCTTTTAGAGTTTTGAATGTGAGTATTAAGAGTTAAATTGAAGTCTCCATAAAAATAGAAGGGATAAATAGTGATAGAAGGAGACTTGACTTGAGTGGTAAACACACAATACTATATACAGATGACATATTATAGAATTATACACCTGAATCCTACATATAATTGTATCAACCAATGTCACCCCAATTAATTCAATAAAAAATGGAAGAAGCAAAGTTACTTAAGAAGGAGTATCAGAGTACCCCTCTGATACAGGAAACAATGTTTTTTTTATCTGTGTTATAAAATGACAAAGTGAGCAGTGGTTTGTTGTGGGATCTTAATGTTTTCCATCCAAAGTATTTCAAGCATACATTGGATATTCCTCCTAGACATAAGCACAGTCGATTTGACTAGTGCTGTTAACAGGACAGGATCGATGAATGAGGACCATTTGAGATTGGCCAAAGGCAATCTTGGGAATATTTGGGATACAACTTCCTGAAGATAATATGAATTATAACCATTGAATATGTATTTGTAGTGCAGTAGTCTGTTCCTTCTGAGTCTATTCTGAACCTTTTTCAATGTTCCTAGGTAACATATAAGACACTTACCTAAAATAAGACTGCGACCCCAGGATGTGCAAGAATAGTTTCTCTTGGTCACTATCTTGGAATGTTTGAATCGGCACTCATGAATTTTTTGCATTAGTAGTCCAAAGTCATGCATTTGTTTACTTATTTGACCATGATAAATTGGCTCTATTTGAGTTCACAGTGTTATTTTTATGTAACTTAAATGACACCGCCTTTATTGTAGGCAAGTCATCATTAATATAAATTAATTGGCTAAAGATCCCATTTCCAAGTGGCTGAATGTATTATTCTTAGTACTTCTCAGTCTTTCTCGCACACACCTATTTGACTTATAGTCAAATAATTCCAGTTCTGCCTTTATGATGTGCCCTGACTTCATCATGTCCTACCACTCTCTCTGCTACCACCTGGGCCCAAGACAACATCGAGCTATGTAATATTTCTAGCAATAGTCTCCCAACTGATTTCCCTACAGTCTAGTTCTAACATGTAGCCAGTGTGATCTCTTATAACATTTTAAAGCATAATGTTCCTTCACCGTAAGGCCACAGCAATTATTTTCTGACCATTCTAAAGAAAATGGCATTACCAACCTCACCTCAACTATCCAAACCCTTTTCAGATGCATTTCTCAAAACGCACTCCTATCCAAGTGGCATCCTACATATCTGTGTATTTTTTGTTAACTATTTGTCTTTCCCAATGTAATTCATGAAAGAGTATGAGGTCAGGGACTTGATTTTCTTCACCACTATGTCACCAGTGCCTAGAAACCCTCATGGATTCTTCTAAGCTCTGAATAAACATCAGTTGACTAAGGGAATGAAATTAAGAGTCTACAAGAGTCACGATTACAACTAAAATGTAATTAAATCAATAACTGTAAATTAATGAAAAGGGCAACTTCCTCTAATGTAGATCAATTTTATAATTCTTATATGCTAATTATATCATATAGTAAGAGCAAGCCCAAGGCAACTTCCAAAAAAGTCTGGGTACACCTACTGGAGTTCCCAACAAATGAGGGATTGGCAAATTGATTATATTGGCCTCTTCCTCCAAATGAGGGTACTGAATAGGCCTTGGTTTCTGTAGACACCACATCCAGTTCAAACCCAACTTCGGGGACTTAATAAATCAGTGGCTTGGATCTTGCGGTTTTGATAGCAATAATTGTCATTTAATTCGGGAACCATTACCTTAATCTGTGGATTCGGGTGCATGTGCCAATATTGTTGCTGTGGAAGCTGGCTCCCAGGCAGACACACAGCTGCCTTCATGCTGGCAGAACCCCTTGCTGACCACTCAGAGCACATTGCAGAAGACGGGAGTGTGTAAGGTTTTAAAGGGCGGTCACAAGTGGTGCGGTGTTGGTGTCAGTGGGTGGATGTAACTTCCGGTCCCAATTCACCAGGCAAACTGGATTCCAGCAATGGGAGGTTTCTCACCACCACCTGGTCCCGTCCTGGAATGCACATTTGCTCACCTTTCACGCAGCGAGAGCCGATTTCAAGGATGCAGCCTTGAGAGAGCAAGTATTGTGGAGAAATCAAGACAGTATACATGGCTGAACCCAGGGAAGGTCTCCATGTAAACGTTTAAAATAATGGCAGGTGGGGGCAGACATCTACTCTTCTTCCTGGTGCATAAGACAAGCCTCAGGAGTTCCCTTGCTCGCTGAACTTGCCACTTACCATCTGGAGACACCTGCCTGTCTTGGGTCTCTCCTTGCCCTCATGTACAGGCATGGAGGGGCAATTTGCATATATAAATATATATATTCAAATAATTTTTATTTTCTTAATTACTGCCAGAGCCACCTAGAAATTATGCAGTTGCCATTATTTTTTCTAACTGTCCTCATTTTCATAAAGTTTTACTAGTTTTTACCAAGTTGTTTTCAGTGGAGGAAATAATATATCAGACATACAGAATGTGCATTTTGTTAGGGAAGGGTGAGGACTGTGAGATGTGAATTCTGTTCTGCTCACAGCCTTTGTCAGCCAGAAGCAAGAGAAAAATATTTTTTATATATATATAAATATTATATGTTATGTTATATATGTTATGATATAATATGTTATAATATTATATGTTATGTATATAACATATACATAATATATATTTATATATAAATATTTTATATATATAAATATTATATATATAAAATATGTATATACACACACTTACTTATACATGAGGCAAGGGTCTCTCCTTGCCCTCAGGTATAGGCAAGGGGCAGGGGGCAATTTACCAATCAACTATATACATATAATGGAAAGGGCATAAGTATCAGGTGCTGCTCCTTTAAAAAGAAAACAGTGATAGCAATTTTTGTTCCTGTTTGCAGCTGTGTTTTTCTGCCAGAAAAGCATGGCTGTGTTGTGTCTCACCATTTCTCTCTTTGTCTCTTTTATTGTGAAGAAAGTAAAACTCTCACTTTACTGACAATTTGAATCATCATCTTCTGAGGCAAAAATAAAAATGTGAGGGGATGTTCTTAATTGCTCTCACAGATGCCAGCGTTTCATTTTGCCGTAGGCAATGTTGATGAACAGCTTTCCTTTCTTTCTTTACAAGCCACGTTATCTCCAACCTGGCAGTTTCCACATTACAAATCAGCAATTTCACTGGCCACGATTTATAACACTTTCCTTATCATATAAGTATGTATCTCACATCAACAACTCCTAATATTTGGCAGAATTGTGTGTGTGTGTGTTGGTTTAAACTATAGATAATAGTTTAACTTTCTGACCAGTAATTCAAAACAAAGCATCACCAATATAAGGCTGCTTATCTTTTGAAGGGTATTATATCAGTTATGTAAAGTTGATTGAGTGAATTTGGCACAACATAATTCAGAATTTAGATTCTACTTTTGATAAGCACTTTCTGGGCAACATATAAGTGAAAAAGATTAAGTGCCACAGAGTAGACACTTAATTTGCTGGAGGGAGGTGGGTATGAAGGAACTAAATGGTAATGGAAAAATACAATAAAGAGTAAATGAAAAAAAATAAAGCAAGTTAGTGAAAATTCAAATGGGAATTACATTAAATGACTATTATTTTGGTACTGTATTAGTTTCCTATTGTTGCTGTAACAAATTACTCCAAACCCAGTGGCTTAAAACAATACGGATTTATTGTTACAGTTCCCAACATGAGAAGTGCGAAATTGGTCTCCGTGGGCTAAAATCACAGTGTCTACAGTACTGATTTCCTTTCTGGAAGTTCTAGAGGGAATCTGTTTTATTGCTTTTTCTGCTTCTAAAGGCTGCCAGAATTCAGTAGCTCACAGCTCACTGCCAATTATGGGAGGCTGTCAAGAAAAGCACAGTAAATAAAGTCAAAGTTCTTATGCAGATTTAGGTCTTCTGCATCCTCCATTAGTAAGAGTTTCTAGATATTTAGTCATTATTCTCTTTCTCGTACAAAGAGGGAAACGTCCTTGCAAATTGAGATTTTCTTTGTAAATGTAAATATCTCTTACAAAAGGATAACTTCTCCTCAGCCTGGGAGCTTTACCTATGTCCACTGTTTCTTAAAGATAATAATATTAAAACAATCACTGTGCCAAAGAGACATATTGAGGTGGCAAATTATGCTCCCCTTAACAGCATAGCTAATAGGAAAACGAAGTGAAAACATTGTTTTCATTTTAGCTCTTCTTTGAGCAAGTTGTATTTCTCTGGTTCTAGCTCGCTAATTTGTGAAACACAGACCTAAGACAACATCTCTGATGATTTCTTCAGTATTCTATAATTTCTTGTGTAAAGATTAAATTACGTTGTGCCACACTCTTGAATTTCAGTCAATGGGTTTTCTGACATAGACATTTGTGGGGCAGACACTCTGAAAATGGCTCCCAGTGATCTCTGTCCCTCCTGGTATCCTGCTTGCCTGGGGGCTGGATCTGGGGACTCCTTACTAATTTCTAATGAATGGAACATGAAAGAAAGGAAGGGTGATTTTCCTTTGATTGGGTTAGAAAACACTGAGATTTCCATTTCGGGCTTTTCTTCTCCCTCTGCCTCTTGCAGTGTCTGAGCGAATCCAGAGGTCCTGCTGCCTGGCAGCCACGTGGAAAGTTCCAGGTAATGAGAGAATGAGGGACTGGCGATCTAGAATATACATTTTTATTTCAGTAAGTGTTTATCTGCCGAATCTGTCTTGCCCACTGATACTGTGGATGTAAGAAACTTCCAAACCTATAGAGAATTTTCTGCGAGAGTTTATTTGAGCCCAAAACCGACAATTGCTAGGAAGCTAAATCTCAAGTGCTTTGGAGAATAGCAGTTTTTCAGAGGTTTTGTCATTTTTTAAAAATGTATTAAGTATTTGAAATAGAGGAAGGAGAGTGTGACAGGGTGGTCAGGCCAAATCACTGGAGAAGGCAGGGAGCAGAGAGAAACCCCAAGGCGGAATCCAAGGATTGGAGCAGCTGGCCCTCCCAGGAAAGGAGACGCTGCAGGAAAAGGGACATTGCTGAGGCATCCAGGCAGTTCATGGCTCAGCCAAGGGAGCTTGTACCAAGCCAGTGTGCCTGGAGTCTTTGCCCCCTTGCACAATATGGTGGCTGGAAGAGGGGCAAAGGCAGACATGGCCAACCTTAGCCCTCATTGGTTGAAAAGGTGGACACTCCCACTGGCTCCTGGAGCACATAGGATTTGGGCGCTTTTAAACTGAAGGCAGGCAAAGGTCCCTCTCTTGCTTTGACCCCAGTGGGTAAGAGTAGCAGACACTGGACCCACCTGAGGCTCAGGCCCCTGGAAGGCAGGGTCCCATGCCGGGATGTACGCCTTGCCAGGTGCCAGCCCTCAGAAGGCTACAACCCTGCGCAGCGTGGCTCATGGGTCCTGGACTGCGTATCCTCTCTCACCCTGGGAGCAGCACACAGAGGCATGAGCTGAGGAGTTCCTCGTGGATGGAGCTTGGCCTGCCTGCACAGCTGTCTGGAGTGATCGGGCCGTGCACCCCAGACTCTGAGAGGGAGAGAGCTGCAGTGAGCAGATGTCAACTCTGGTACAAGGGAGAGAGAGAGCCTGGAGTTGGAGAGATGGAGCAACCTTGGGTTATAGATAAGCAATAATGGGAAACTTCTGGATATGGATTTGGACTTTAATCTTCCTGCAGGGCAGGGTGGGTGGCATTGGTTTTCTATGGTTTACAGAAGTTGGCTTGGTTGGCTTGGAGCAGGAATACTTCCAGCCCCCTCAAATTAAGAACCCTATTAATAAAACCCTATGTCCTTCCCCACAAATCATTCGGTTATGCACAGACATGGCAACAAGCAGCTGGACCCCATGCTGCCTGGTTACAAGTGGAAAGAATATTACATCATGATGGGAGAAAGTGAGGCTGGCATTGGATTACAAGATTCTGTGCTTTTGCAGGGGTGGTTAAGACTTCCAGGAATATTAGGTCTAGTATTTCAAAGGTATGTCAACCTATTTGCCCAGAAACAATGGACAAGACTTGCTTTCACCAAAGAAGGTGTAGGCCTGGGGCATGATGACCCACTATGTCCTGACCAGTTAGGAATGTATGACTTATCAAAATGCACCTCTTTATTTTTCACAATTTGTGGAAAAGATAATCAAATATTATACTGGAGGACATCCCATCCTATTTCTTTTTTAATAGGACCTGTGCCTTGCCTTTAGCTCCTGATTACAGTACTTATTGAAATGAGGAAGGCCCTGGTTTTTTCCATGGTCATCATCAGCTTTATTTTTTACAAACAGACTCACTGTCATAAAATATGTTTTTTATTTACACTAACACAGTAAATTGGTATTATTTTAGTGATATTCCATTTTTGTTAATTAAATAATTATATACCTGAAAAAATTATTTTTAAAGATTTTATTTATTTATTTTTAGAGAGAGGGGAAGGGAAGGAGAAAGAGGAGAGAAACATCAATGTGTGGTTGCCTCTTGAGTACCCCCTACTGGGGACCTGGCCAATGATGTAGTCATATGTCCTGACTAGGAATTGAACTGGTGACCCTTTGGTTCGCAGGCCTGAACTCAATCCATTGAGCTATAACACCAGCCAGGGCAACTTATTAGTTTTTATTTTTATTTTTTTAAATATTTTTTTTATTTATATAGAGAGAAGAAGAGAGGGAAAAAGGGAAAAACATCATTATGTGGTTGCCTGCCATGTGGCCCCCACTGGGGACCTGGTCCACAACCCAAGCATGTGCCTTGACTAGGAATGGAACCCGCGATTCTTTGGTTCACAGGTTGGCACTCAATCCACTGAGCCGCACCCGCCAGGGCACGCTTTATTATTTTTTAATCTGTAGTCTTATATTTCATAAATTAACTTACAGCTCCCAAATTAAGT
This sequence comes from Phyllostomus discolor, assembly GCF_004126475.2. Taxonomy (NCBI): domain Eukaryota; kingdom Metazoa; phylum Chordata; class Mammalia; order Chiroptera; family Phyllostomidae; genus Phyllostomus; species Phyllostomus discolor. Next base: position 17,190,424 of record NC_040903.2, read on the forward strand.
TTCATATTTATACAACTCTTATAAACATCAACAATAAAACATTAAGTAACTTTGCAAAGCCAAAGACTTATGAACTATTGGCAACTTTGCTCTTTTAATTATATTATAGTTCATATTGAATGGCCTGTGAAGAAATGAATAAAGTGTTTACACTGCAAATTCAAAACCCACTTAAACATATAAACTAAGATCTGTAATTTTATTTAAATTTATGAAATGCCATTTAATTTGAAGGGGAAAAACAACCTTGAGAAATGAGCATATATCCGAAACTGCTAAATCCGCCTCGTCCTGCAGGTACCCGGACTCTTACAGTAGAGAATATTCAATGAAGTCCTGCATTAACGGCAAGGGCGGCTGTGTTAAAAGGGCTGAGGCTCCAGGCAACCAGCACTCATGACGTTACCACCCTCCCTCTTGGCAGTGCCACTGTGATGAGATAAAGGGCTGGAGAGTGCAGCAGGAAGGAAGAAGATGTAATGATGATTCTAATTTACATGTCATTTTCTTTGTACTTGGAGAATATCCTGCATCACGTTGCTTTCACACCCGGGAACTGCCTTGCTGGGCTCTGCCACTTGCAAAGGTAAAGGAAACATTTTAAAGACATACATTCAAGTCTAAGATAAACAGTGTTTAGAAAACCAGAGTGGGAAGAAAAGATCACTAATGTGTTCGTGCTGGCAGACAGGAGTAGCCAAGGAAACTAAGAGTGCTTGCATTGTTTGCATGCTAGCTCTGCCACTCTGGAGCTGTGATCTTAAGCAACGAATTGAACCGCCATGCATTAGTAAATGGAGATAAGAATGAAAATAACAGTATTTTCTTCAAGTATTGTGAGGCATAGAGAATTAATAAAGGAGCAAAGCATCTAAAGCAGTACCTGGAACATAGTAGGCACAAAGCTCTTCTTTTTATGTCTAAAGAAAAAAATTCATGACTGTTTTTTTATAAAGTAATACATGAAATTTTGTTTAGAAAAGATGTACAAGTCAATTCTATGAAATCTGGAAAATATAAAAAAAATAATGCCATATTCATTTATAATGCCAAAATTCAGAAATAACTATTTCTCCAACCCAATTATTTCACTTACATATGAACAATATTTTTCATATGTTAGGTATACTTTTAGAACACTGTTACAGGGGGGATCTAGCCAGATTGCTGGGCAGAGGGGAGGAACCCCTGCAAGGAGTCAGGAAGTGCCAAAGTGGGTGGGACTGAAACCCAGCTGGCAGGTGACAGATTTCCACAGCCCTCGGTAAGGGCGAAAAAACAGCAGTGCTCGTGACACAACCAGAGGAAGCTTGCATGCAGTATATGTGGGCTGAAAAGGTCATAACACCCATGTACCTACTGTGGAGGTTCTCTTGGTGGCAGGATTAGGCACAGAGAGGCTGTACAGGTTGGCAAGTGTGATGGCCGCTAGCCTGGATTGGCTGCGAATTTGGATGATTCTGCCACACATTGGATTTTGGGCCAGGGCTTTTAAATGGAGGGTGCTCAGAAACTCACCCTCTTTTCCTTCCCCTCAATCTCCCGGTCTGGTAGCTGGAGCACTCACGGGGCTCTCGCACCTTTTTGCCCTTTGCTCCTCCTCCTCTGGTTGGGAGCCAGCTCATAGCAAGGGCAAGTCCCACACTGGGCCTTACTCCACTAGCAGTGGCCTGCGCGGGATGCTGTGGCTTCACACCGCAATGATCGCCCAAGACTGCACCTGTTCTCTCCTTTCGAGATCAGTGCATGGACTGGAGTGTTTGCCAGCCCTGGGGGTGCAAGCATCCTCAGGTTGTGGGGGACCCCACGGATGGAACGCCTACATGAACGGCTGTGGTAATCTGGCAGTGGGCTCCCTGCCCCGGGGGAGAGGGAAGAAGCTGCAGTGGGTCAGTGGTGGCATGGGCCCCACAAGTGCGTACACTCAGGAACCAGAGCCTGAAGCTGGAAACCGGTTCTCATAACTGCCTTGGGCCCCAGAGGACAGTTAAGGAGAGGGGTTTCTGGACTCTGGTTCTGGGTGTGGCTGGGTTCTTTCTGTGTTTTGCAGGAGAGATTGGTTGGGGAGTCACTACCACTCCCCCAAATTGGCAACCTTTTAATAAATAATTTTTTTCTTCCCCGCTGATCTCTGTTTTGTGCTTGTGTATGGCAGCAGGCAGCAACATCCCACTTGGTTTAATTTTGGTGATTGCAAGGTATCTATTTCATTAGTTATTTCATAATTTACCCCATTAAATATCTGAGCAGCTCTCAGTTTCTCTAAAGTACCCATAGTGTTTTGCACCTCTTAGTTAATAGAGAGAATTAAGTTAGGCAATGCAGAGAGCATCAACAACATTTGAGAATTAAACAAATGTTAGCTATTGGTGTTATTTCATAATTGTAACTTAAAAATTCCTTTCGGTTTTAACTTCTTTTACATCTTCAATTATGTATTAGAGAATTTACATAGTTGAATTACTGAAGCACACATTATACGTGTTATTAAGATGTTAAATCTAGGACTCATTTTAAAATTGCAGTTAAGCCATACCTACTTTAACTAAATTTCTTGTTTTTGCTCCAAGCAGATTAAACTCACAGAATCCCTTTCCATTTTTTTCCCCTGCTTTTTAAGGTCTCGATGCCAAGGTCCTCCAAGCAGAGACGTAGCGTGCCCTTGCAATTACACATTACAATACACACAGCCTCGTTTTCTACCCTTTATAGAGCTAATGGGTCTCTTTTGCCATGAACCATCTTTTAAGATATTTAAAGGTGACTTTATAATGCAAATAATTTCAATTTTACATCCATGACTGTAGGGGAAATATTCTAATTCACAGTGATATTAAATGCAAACTAAGTGTAAAGTCCTAGTGAACAGCTCTGTAGAATTATTGTTTTAGGTTTTTTTAATAAATATCCCTTTGAGTTCTCCATTGGAGAAAATGATACACAAATTAAATATGCCCCTGCAATTAAAATGATTAATTTATTATTTAAATATGCACTCGCATATTTAACAGATATGTCGTATTTTCATGTAAAGACTTGATTAAAGGAATTTAGGAGTTTTTATCATGTGCTACAGGTAGAATATCCTGATAATGAGAGAAAAGACTTTGGGGTGTATTCCTTAGGTTATGGCCCTTTGATGCATGAGGAACTAAACATGAGCAGATTCCCTTGAACGATGGAATTTCTATTAGAATTAATTTTTTTTAAATCGACAAATTCAGCAAAGTTGAAGGATACAAAGTCAATATTCAGAAATTGATGGCATTATGATAACCCTGATAATGAACTGTCAGACAGAGGAACCGAGAAAATAATCCTATTTAGTATCACAACAACAACAACAAAAATAAAGTACCTAGGAATAAACTTAGCCAAGGAAGTAAAAGACCTGTACTCAGAAAACTGTGAGACACTGAAGAAAAGAATTGAGGAAGAGCCAAAAAACTGGAAGTATATGCCATGCTCAAAGATTGGAAGAATTAAAATCATCATTACATGTAACTCTGGCTGTTGTGGCTCAACGAACTGAGCACCAGAATGTGAAGCAAAAGTCTGTGGATTTGATTCCCAGTAAGGGCACATGCTTGGATTGTGGGCAAGGTCCCCAGTAGGGGGCACTGGAGAGGCAACCACATATTAATGTTTCTCTTCCTCTCTTTTCCCCTCCCTTCCCCTATTCTAAAAGTAAATAAATAAAATCTTTAAAAGAATAAAATGTACATGCTACCCAAAGTGATCTATAGATTCAGCACAATTCCTATTAAGATACCAATAGCATATTTCACAGATCTAGAACAAATATTCCAAAAATTTATATGAAACTATAAAAGACTCTGAAGAGCTTTGACAATCGTGAGAAAGAAGAACAAAGTAGGAGGGATCACAATACCTGATATGAATCTATATTACAAGGCCACTGTAATCCAAACAGTCTGGTACTAGCATAAGAACAGACACATAGATCAATGGAACAGAATAGAGAGCCCAGAAAGAAACCTATGTCTTTAGGGTCAATTAATATTTGTCAATGAAGGCAGAAGCATACAATGGAGTAAAGACAATCTCTTTAATAATTGGTATTGGGAGAACTGGGCTAGTCCTGTAAAAAAAAAAATGGAACTAGACCACTACCTTATACCATATACCAGAACAAACTCAAAACCGATAAAATACTTAAATATAAGTTGTGATACCATAAACATCCTAAAGGCAAACATAGGCAGCAAAATTTAAGATATCTTGCCTAGCAATATTTTTACCAATATATGTCCTAGAGCAAGGGAAATAAAGGAAAATATAAGCAAATGAGACTACATCAGATTAAAAAGCTTGTGTGTGGCTAAAGAAACCACCATGAAAAGGAAAAGAGAACTGACTAAATGGGAAAACATTTGCCAGCAATCCATCAAACAAGGAGTTATCTCCAAAATACATAAAAAAACTGCTATAACTCAACACCAGAAAGACAAATAATCCAATTAAAAATGGGTAAAGGACCTGAATAGACACTTCTCTAAAGAGCACATACAGATGGCTCATAAAGATATGACAAAATACTGAACATCACTAGCCATCAGAGTTAAAACCACCATGGGATATCACCTCCCACCTGACAAAATGGCCACCATTAATAAATCAACAAACAGCAAGTGCTAGCAAGGATGTGGAGAAAAGGTAACCCTAGTATGCTACTCACGCAGCCACTGTGGAAAACAGCATGGGACTTCCTTAAAAAATTAAAAATGGAACTACCTATTTCCCCGGCAATTTCACTGCTGGAAATATACCCTCAGAATCACAAAACACCAATTCAAAAGAATTTACGCACCCAGTGTTCACACCAGCACAATTTACATAGCCAAGATGTGGAAACAGCCTAAGCACCCATATGTAGATGAAGGGATGACAAAACTATGGTACATTTACACAATGGAATACTACACAGCAGAAAGAAAGAAGGAATTCCTACCTTTTGTGACAGCATGGATGGAACTGGAGACTATTAAGCTAAGTAAAATAAAGTCATTTGGTGAAAGACAAATACCATATGATCTCATTTATAAGAGGAACCTAGTGAACAAAAGAAACTAATGAGCAAAATAGAATCAGAAGCATAGAATCATGAAACAGCCTGACAGCTGTAAACAAGGAGAGGGGAGGGAGGGAGGGATTGAAAGGTGAAGGGATTAGTCGAAAATGTATATGAAGGAACCATGGACATGGACAGGTGAGGGGACTGATTATGGAAGTGGGAGGCAGGCTGGTTGGAGGGGGGCTGAAGAGGGAAAAGTGAAACAACTATAATAGCATAATTAATAAAACAAAAAAATTACATTGACCTTATGAGGTTTTTTTTAAGATTTTATTTTTTATTTATTTTTAGAGAGGGAAGGGAGGGAGAGAGAGAGAAACATCAATGTGGGGTTGCTGGGGGTCATGGCCTGCAACCCAGGCATGTACCCTGACTGGGAATCGAACCTGCAACACTTTGGTTCACAGCCTGCACTCAATCCACTGAGCTATGCCAGCCAGGGCTGACCTTATGAGTTTTATTGACTGAATAGTTTAATTTATAGCTCATTCATTGCTTCTATTTGGTCATTGTAGATATTTTAATATTTCTCTAATATTATATTCAGTAACATGCACATTTATTATCATAGAAGTGTAAGTTATTTTAATAAGTGATAAGGTTCTAAAATTTAACTTAGGCAGTTTTAGTAACTAATATAATTCTTAATAACTCTTCTGATATCCATACCATTTCATTGTCTAAAACCCTATGTTAATTTATATAAGAAGAAGCTCCTACCCTTCACAACAGCATGGATGGAACTGGAGAATATTATGCTAAGTGAAATAAGCCAGGTGGGGGAAGACAAATGCCATATGATCTCATCTGTAAGTGGAACTTAATCAACAAAACAAACAAGTGAGCAAAATATAACCAGAGACATTGAAATACAGAACAAACTGACAGTAACAAGAGGGGGTGGGGGAGGGATAAGGGGAGGAAGGAAGAGGAAGGGCCATCAAGAAACATGTGTCAAGGATCCATGGACAAAGCCAAAGGGGGTAGTTTCAAGAGTGGGAGGCAGGGATGGGTGAGGCTAGGGGCCATGATGGTGTGAAAAGGCACTTGAACAACACTAAAGAAAAAAAAAAAACAATGTTAGGATGTTGGGTTGCTATATTTTCCCAATACTTTTCTTTCAAAATTAAAAGTAAATTCTTTTTTCCCTTCCAAATCAGTTCACAAACACCATTCTATGACAAAAAGCAGAATTCACTACTTTACACCCAGTGAAACTCTGTTTAATCTTTCCACATTCCGTACCTTCAGGAACATGGCATTAGCTCATGTTTTTCCAGAGACCTAATTCCAATTAATGTCAGAAATGGTGTGAAGAGATTCCAAGTGACAGATGCGCTCCTGTCCATTAGAAAACTATCAAACCTTTTGAACATAAGCACAAAATCTATATATTAGATGATGGAATTTACTGGGTGTAAATAAAAGATTATACATATTGACAGAAAGAAAAATAATCAAATTTTTTTATTAATGACACAGGCAATCAGATATTGTCAGTTGAGAATGACTCATTGGTATTTAAAATAACACTATTGATTTTGGAATCACAGATTATTGATTTCAGTTTTGCCACTTTGGTGTTTTGTTCTTTTTTTGGTGCCCTTTCAGTCTTCTAAGTTGGCTCTTAGGTCATTTATAATCATCCTCTCTAATCTCTACAGTTTTAATCTTAAACCAAGATCCATATACCTGCCTTCTTGTGTCTAATTAATTCAATAGCGAGCCCCTTTTCCAGGTCACTAACAAAGATGCCGTGCAAGACCCCTGCACTGTGTCTAGAGGGGATTGGCAGTAGTTTCCTTGCCTAGTACCACCTTGGTGAAATGAAGGTGGTGGTACCTCCTGACCTCTAACCTAGCTCCTTTCTGATCTTCATTTTCCTCATTAATAGCCTCTCTCTCTCTCTCTCTCTCTCTCTCTCTCTCTCTCTCTCTCTCTCTCTCTCTCTCTCGGCTGTTTTTTCTCCACTTTCAAGAGCACTTTTCTGCCCTGAGACGTTTGTGTTTCTGCAGAACTTTTTTTTTAGAAAGCAGTTCAAAGCCCTTATCTTCCATCATTTTGGTTAATTCTCATAGTTCACTGTAATGTCTCCAAGTAGAGCGCTCTGTATTGATAGTCCCATTTTACACTGAGTCTAAGGATCAAGTATACTCTTAAAGGTACACCACAAGAAAAATAGAATCAAGAATAAACTTTTACTTTCAAATTCATTCTTCAACAGCTATTATTTAGTGTCTCATTTGTCAGGGCTCAAGTATGACAGAATTGATTCCATTACTTTTTCCCAAATAAGATATGTTTTCTTAAGCACATAGAGTATTACTAGCATTGATGCATTATTATTCAAGAGTATGGGAATTTATTTTTATATGTTTCTGTCTTTATTTTCATTAATAAAATATGTATAGAACTCACCAGTTCTCATTTTCATGAATTTTGCCAATTTTTTCTTGGAGAACTCTGAGGACCCAAATAAAAGATGTATCAAGAGTGTTGCTGCTGAATCTCTACAAGATTTGGTGAATTTAAAGCAGTTTATTAAAAAATTTTAATACTACAAGAGTAAAAAGTATACCTTCAAATTATATAATTTTAGGGCTTATAAGGTATTTTCATATGTGTTACCTAATACTCTTAATAGCACTTTGAAATGCACATAATCATTCTCATCTTACAAGTGAGGAAACTGGGATTAGAAATTTTAAATCATTGTAAAGGGTTATGAGTATTTCAATTTTTCGGTGTTGCCCTATATGCTTGTTTACTTTTTCCTTTGTTTCCTTTGCCTGAGGCTGACGCAATGTTGTTGCAAGCTATGTCTGCGATTTCTCTGTCTATGTTTTCTCTTAGGATTTTTATGGTTTGGGGCCTAACATTTAAGTCTTTAATCCATTTTGAATTTATTCTTGTGTGTGGAATAAGAAGGTGGTCTAGTTTCATATTTTCTGCACATCTGTCCAATTTTCCCAACAAAACTAAAATCTCTTTGCACAGCAAAGGAAAACATCAATAAAATAAAAAAGACAGCCCACAGAATGGGAGAACATATCTGCCAATACATCTGATAAGGGATTAACACCCCAAATTTATAAAGTACTTACAAAACTCAACACCAATAAAAAAATTCCATTTAAAAAATGGGCCAAGGAGCTGACTACACACTTCTCCAAAGAGGACATACAGGTGGCCAATAAATTTATCAAAATATATTCAATGTCACTAACCACCAGAGATATGAAAATTGAAACCACAGTGAGATACCATCTCACACCTGTCAGATTGGCTATCATCAATAAATCAACAAACAAGTGCTGGCAATGTAAAAAGAGGGAAACCCTTTCACTCTGTTGGTGGCAATGCAGATGGGTGCAGCCACTGTGGAAAGCAGTATGGAAATACCTCAAAAAATTAAAAGTGGATCTGCCTTTTAACCCAGCAATACAACTTCTGAGAATATATCTGAAGGAACCCAAAACACTAAGTTGAAAGAACATAAGCATCCCTATGTTCCTTGTATTGTTATTTACAATTACTAAGACATGGAAGCATCCCCAGTGTCCATCAATACATGAGTGGATAAAACAACGGTGGGACTTTCACACAATGGGATGCCACTCAGCTGTAAAAAGGAAGAAAGTTTTACCCTTTGCAACTGTATGGATGGACCTGGAGAACATTATGCTAAGTGAAATAAGTAAGTCAGAGAAAGACAAATTACCTTATGACTTCACCCATATGTGGAATCTAATGAAAAAACCAAACCAACAAGCAAAGAGAGACAGACTCATGGTTAGAGAGCAAGGAGTGGAAGGATTGAACAAAAAGGGAAAAGGACTCATGGACTTGGACAACAGTCCATGCTTGGGGGAGGAGGATACAAGGGGACTAAACATTAATGGAAAAAATACAATAATAAAAGAGTATCTTGATTCTTAAATGGCACAGCTAAAATGAAAATCCAAGTTTTCTAGCTCTAGGTTAGTAAACTTTTGCCTCTTAATACAAATAATATTTATTAAGGGTATACTGCATTCCAAGAACTATTCTAAGCGTTTTATATATTTCGCCTCATTTAATCTTCAGAAACACAATGAAGGAGCTGTTAATAGACTTACAGGTGAGGAGTCATAGCAATTTCATAGCTAGTTGAGAGTGAAGATGGGAATCAAATTCACATCTCTCATTGCATACCACACTCTTGACTAACACACCTACTTTCTATCGCTTTTTGCAATAGAAAACCCAAATTGATTAAGCATTTGGCTTGTGCTTTACTCATGTGACTGTGACCAGCAGAGAGCAGCAGCTTTTCACTCCTCATAATCGTTCCTAACTACTATGCTCGTGATGAGTCGTGGAGGTGCCTTTCGTGTCTGGTCATCAAGGTACGGGCGGCCTGCATTGCAGGAACACAACTTCACAGAGAAGCTTGAAGCTCATCAGAAACTTGGCACCTGTGTCCCCACTTGCAGATCTAGTGCAGCACAATCTCCATTTGACTAAGATCCCCAAGTGATTCTATGCCTGTCCTAGTGTCAAAAGCACTGCCTTAGTGAGTCAACAACTACTATAAAAATCAATCATGAAAACTACAGATCCATTTAAAAATATACCAATGCTACTTTATTCTGATTATTTTTATGGCTGCTATATATAAATGTTAAAGGTCTCTTCTCATAATGTCTCGAAATGTGTAGTTTTGCATGGTTTTATGAATAACAAAATTTGAGAAAGCTTTAAAAAATATTTAGTTCTATGTGTTCTAGCTTTGCTTCAGCTCTTGAGATTTCTTATTAAGTTTCATTCAGATCTAATTTACTGATGAAAAAGATACTTTGTATATATTAGCAGTTACTTCTGCATTGTGAACTCCATATTAGATAAAGAGAGAGAGAAGTGTTAGCTTAGAAAACTTGAAGTATAAATCAGATGCTTGTTTATCGGAAATATTTAAAATAACATGCATGAATACCTTTGAAGATAATTATGTATGTACAGCTGGCTTCTCTTCTCATTGAACACTAGAGTATAAAAGTACACTATTCTGTACAGTGTCATGAATGTTTTTTAAACTTGTAGCATCTTTACTGTCTGCATCTGTGTTTTAAATTAAAATGAGCAGAGAAAATATTGTTTGTATTTATGTACTTTGTATCATTTAGTGCATAAAATAGAAGCATCACATAATACATTTATATTCTCATAAAGCTTGCGCATGCAAAAAATATTTTTAAGAAAGAGAAAAAAAAAACAAGAATTTCAGACCCATTGATAATAGTGTATCTTTCCAATTCATTGTATTACTAAGGCTATGTAGTATGTCTTTTAGTGTAAAATGATTTATTTTTGTTATATCTTTTAATTTCTTTATTTTGTATCATTTTGAAGGGCCATAGAATATAAAGAAGTCTATCACCTGTTAAAGAAGACTAGTTTTCTGTCTACATTTTTACCCTCAGGCAACAAGTTGACAAATGGACATGAATTTCTCTTCTGAGTGTTCCATAAGCCGGTATTGTCTTGACATTGCAGAGTGTTTACCACAGAAACCCTCTACATCCATCACCCAGGGCCAGCTTTTGCTGGATTCCGATTCCACTGACATTGATATCTGAAGCTCTCTGTGAATCATTTGTCACACTTATTAAAATGTTCCACTGAGGATTAGAATAGCAATTCACTATTATTTCAGTGTTGCCCAAGGGACATTCCATGCAGCAAATCTTAATGCTGTATTGAAATTGTACTTTGGTTTTAATAAACGATTCTTCACAAAGGTATCTTGCTTTCAATTGTGGAAGGTGTGTTGCTTTTTAAACCTGACATCTGTGCCCAATATTATGTAAATCCCTTAGTTGAATATTGTATTTTCTGCTCTAAATATTTCATCTTCAATATGTCAACATGGATATATCAATTGCATTGATTAGACTATTGTGTAAGGAATATCTTTCTAAATTTCCTATGGAAATGAGGTCAAATTTTCAATCTATAATATATACTTCAAATAACAAATAAATTTTATATTTAAAAATATTTTTCATGAGAAATATATTAACACAGTAGATCATTTCTGAATAAAATGTATATTTTTACATGCTCTACAATCAATATGATTGTAGAGCATGCTTTTTCCCAAAGATTCATTAATAACTTTATTTTTTCAGAAAACTTTAAATGTATAATAGCCCAATCTGCTCTTCCCTCTTTCTTTCTTCCTCTTTCTCTCTCATTGTAAATGACATTATTTCTTTGACATCTGACTAGAAAAAGGATAAAAATAATTTTGAATAAGTTCTAATTCTCTTCTACTACTTGAACATTCAGTCACTATGACTCTAAAGAACAGATCATTTTTATTCTTGAAAGACAAAAATTGGCTTATCACTTTAAATATTTAAAATGACATAAAATTAGAGATGACATAAATTGAGATTGTTTTATTTGATATTCGAAGCTCACTTGGACAGTATATATTTCTTTCTTAGATATATTTCTTGCTTAGCCAATAAAGCGATTGAGCTACAAGCTAACTTACTTCACCATAGTTACACAGGAAATGAAAAAAGACAGAAATATAGCTTTTAACTGAGAAATCTTAGACTTTATCTGATGCTAGATTGTGTTTACTACTCAACTTTTTCATGTCTGTTTAAATACTTATTTTGTTTTCTTTTTAAACCAGAAAATTTGAGCAAGAAATATACACACACACACACACACATATGTGTGTGTTTGCATATATGTACATACATATCAATACATTATTTATATCATTATATTTAAATATATCAATACATCATATATTATTAATGTATAATCATACTGACCCTTTACAGCAATTTATCATACTTAACTTTACACTACTTTATTGTTCTAAATCAAATATTTAAATTTGAATGTGACCTTAATTATTTGTTTTTGCAGTTTGATAATTTTTAAAATTCTTGATGAAAAATTCAAAAGTGAATATGATCTCAATGTGTAAGCAAGAAAAATGGCATGCAATTACTTTAGACAGCCAGGGGAACACTAGATAGCAAAGCTTCAGAAAAAAAAAGTGGTTGTTAAGACAGCAGAGTGCATAGAGAAAGGTGAAACTGAGGGAGGCAGGTGGAAAAAAGAAAAATTGTATGTGAATGAAAGTGATTTAGATTTCTGAAGCCACTAATACATAACTTTAGTTCTCATTTCTATCCTTTTTTCTAAAGCTAGACAATCACTGAATTTTTTTCCAGAAAAATATTACCACCAAACTGCCCTTCCCCTGCTTATTTCTTCCTATATAACCAAGAAGGTGGGCCCTTTATTAGCGACTGGTGACTGGGGAGTCCCTGCCTGCAAATCTTGGTAATTCTTACTGAAATGATTCTGACCTGATGCGTCGAGTCTGAGTAGGCTCCCTTTATAGAAGAGTTTTTTTTTAAGTGTTGGTCACAATCAGTGTACAACCTCCACCCCAACCTTGTTATGACGGTAAGTTAACTTAGAGATGATTTGTAATGCCCATTATCTTAAAGGTAAACTTGGCCGATAGTCAGTCAATTTATTGCTTCACAAACCATGTCACAAACTTAACATGCAAGGATACATAAATATTTTACCAGCTGGAGGACACTTGTAAAAAAGTGAATTTCTGTTTCAAAGAAAGAATAAAAATCTCAATAAACTTCATAAGTTTATTGAACTTCATAAATGGCAGAAAACAAAACACTATTAAATAACAATCCAATAGCTCAAAAATGTGGTGCAACCTTTGAGAACCACCAGGGAATGAATGACTTGGGCTCTGAAACTGTCTTCCACTTTAAGAAAAATCATTTTATTTTCCACTCGGAAAGCAATTTCCTATTTTTAAAACTTCATATCCAGCTTTGACATTAAACTAATATGTATTGATTCCTATCTCTCTGGTTGGACTAGAGAATATTGATTCTTACGTTTAAAAAATTATCGACACCCTTATCACAGTGTTTCTGGAATTAATATTTTAACATTTTCCAGAAAGCACTAATCTTTTCAATCAGCAGATTAATATTCTGACCTCAAATTCCACATTTGCAGTGAAAGTATAGGGAGAAGAGACCTCCAAAATGGTATAGAATTTTGTCTATTCCTTACTGTTTTCTCTACTGCGTGATCATTTGTCCTTTGGGCTCTCATTAGTGTGAATTTCCAGTGTTCTGTGGAACAATGATAGGTATTTGACACACAGGATCAGGAAAGTAAATTCTTACTCTCCCTGTACTGTGTAGATAAAACAAAGCATTTTTGGGGGAGTATGATGTAGCAAGATCCAGTTGTCTGCTATCTATTAACTTATTTAATTCTTACAATATAGATATTATTTCATATTTAGAAAATTGAGGTACAGAGATACATAGAAAAGATTTCCCTGAAGTAACAGCTAACAAATGACAGAAGGAGGCAGGCTCTGCATCCAGGGATCAGGCTACAGAACCTCCTTTTTTACTCACAACAAAATAGTGTCTGTTTTAACAACAAATGTGTAAGTATTAATTAAATATTTTTGTTGTGCTGGTGGTGGTAACTATGAGTTTAATTGTTATTTTTTTCTAACTTAAAACAGAAACTCTTTAAAAAATTATTTTGACTAGGATTACTAAGGAGGAAAAGAAGGGATCTTACTCCTGTTAACTAGAGATGTACTAATATTTATTGCAGCTCACATCTTATATTGCTATTGAAAACCTATTTCTCCCCCCTTCTGTGATTTATAGAGAGGCTGATAACCTTATGCACTATTAAAAAACATAGAAGCTAATTTACTAAATACCTCTCAGAATTAGAAATCCTTGGAACCTTATAAAACCATTGTATTTCTCCTCCCAGATTGCTGATAGCATTAATAATATAAACTTCCTTCACCCTTTGATAATAATAGAGGACAGTTAATAAAACACTTTGCTATAGATAACTCAGTTCTGGCAGTGGATATCAGCTGTACTGTAAAGAACCTGACTCAGTCTGTTAAAGTCTTCTCAAAGGAACATGTAATTATAGATCCATGTTTTTTGCCTGGTAGAATGAACTAGAACATGGCGTAAATAACTTTTTTAGTTCAATTTCTTTCTGTAGTTCTGCTTCTTCATCTGGCCCAGCATACTTCAACTTCACTTACCATCATGTATTATCTGTCTGTCCAAAAGTTTCTCTTTCCTGAAGACTATGATTTCCGTAGGACCAGGGACAATGCCTACTTCTTTCTGTATGCTAAAAGAGTGGAGTTTCAATACCACCCAGAATGAGTACCCATTAAATACATCTTTAGACATTTTGAATTGCATAAAGTCTATTTGCTGTTAAAATATCTTAAAAAGAAAATGTTAAAATACATGTTAAAAATACCCACCGATTATTTATTCCTTCATTTGACATATATTTATTAAGTACTTCGTGTCAGATACTGTGCTTGGCTTCAGAGCTACACTGGTAAAACATCCACAGCTGAGGACCTCAAGCATTATTTGTTAGAAAGGGATAGGTACAAGCAGTTAAGTGATACAGTGACCTCCAAGTTGTAATCATAGCAAAACTCTATGGAGCTTTTGAACAGTTCTTAGAGAGATGAATGTTAAATACTCACGGTGCTGTGCTGTGTCTGAGGGTGCCCTCTCCACTCTTCTTGGCTCACATGTCTCTTCCCTTTGAGGCATCCCGTCAGTTCCGAGGGAACAGCATTAGAAAGAGTTGCTTTCATACAATATGACCCAACTTGTAGCTTCATTAGCTACCACCAGAGATGGGAGCTTGATTCAGCCTGAGACAACCAGAATTTTCCCCTCAGTACTGGAATTGGAGGAATGAAGATTATATAAATAATGTTTCTCAAACGAGGTCAATAATTGTTGGCACCCAATACAGGAAGATAAGAATAAAACTAAATATATAGGCATGTAACTTAAGCTAAAAAAAAGTAAATTTCCAAATAATTTTAGAGGGATCTATATATATATTCTAGTTTGACTAGAGATTCTGACATATAATTTCTCAACAGTAAATTGAAATTTAAAATGACCTAGAATTTAATGACATAATTTAAAATATATCTATGATAAGAAAGTTCAATTAAAGATCTTGATTTGAAATTTTTATGCAATATTCTAATGCTGGTGAACCTTATGTTTTAAAGATGGTGTGGTTGGTACTTAATATATAGCTACTGAGTTTTACTGAATCAAAGTCTCAACACATGAAAAATTGTTGACAATTTTACTTATATTTAAAAATATCTAAAAGATGCAAAGTTAAAATGTTTGTATATAAAAGAAAATGTCCAAATTTCTTATATAACTAATATCATTAAACTTGAGTTTTTAATAATTTCAAAATTACAGTTAGTGGTGCTGTATTAGTACATTTATTGTGCGTACTTTGGCAAAAGCAAGAGTACTTTATAGCATTTATGTCAGAAATTTTATTTCCAGGCATTTATTTTATAGAAATAATTGTGGATATATTTAAGATAGAGCTATAATATTGTAGACTGCAATATAGTTTGCCATAGGAAAAAATTCTAAACAATCTAGTTATCTAAGTATAGAAAATTGACTGAATGAATTTTCATAGACTGTTACCATATAGCACTATGCAGTCATTAAACATTATGTTGTGGAATAATATTCAGTGACTTAGAAAATGGTCATGAGACCATGTTAACTACAGAAACAAATTACAAAACAGTGTGTAAGAATAGTGTCATTTTATTCATATATATCGCATCACTGGTGTGGGTTTCTTTCCTGCAATTTTGCTGCTTTTAAATGTTTTCCTTCAGTGCCTACACTTTCCAGTAATAATGGGATAAACTGTCATGTGTAGTAGCAGGCAGATTTCTTATCACGGGGACTTAATACAATAAACATTTAGTTTTCACTTCTGCAAATTGCATGATTTTCCCAAAGGACTCTCTGCAGCTGTGTCCGGCGGGGATCCAGAATGCTTTGGATTTGTGGCTCCGAAATTTCAGCACAGGTTCTTCTGTATGACCACAGTGGCTAAGGAAGAGGATGAGGAACCTGTTGTAGTAACTGTCTGGATATCTGGCTATTGTTTCCATTTTCTTTCCTCTTCAATCTGTCCTTTATATGACTATATTTATATAATAACAATATGTTTTTTCTTCATGTTTCAGCATAATATGAACAGTTATTCTCTTTCATGCAAAAAAAATGTAATTTCGTTTACTTTAAAATGAAAGCATCTTTTCCAGGGAAAAATGAGTCCATGCTGAATAACCAAATGTGTTATATGAAGACTTAACACATCTAGTAATACAAGATGGAAAAATATATTTTATTGTAGCTATTGTTCTTAATGATTTGGTATATTGTCTCATTAAGGTGCTTTCTGAATGACCATAAAGAGCTTTTTTTAAAATTCTCACCTGAGGACATGCTTATTGATTTTTGAGAGAGAGGAAGGAAGGGAGGGAGAGACAGACAGACAGACAGACAGACAGACAGAGATATGGATAGATAGGTTGCCTTTTGACTGATGGAGTGACGCTCCAACCAAGCCACACAAGCCACACCAGCCAGGGCCATAAAGGGCTTTTGTGTAAATGTATGTGGTGAACTTCGTAAGTATTCAGGGGGTAATGAAATTAGGAATAAGGAACCCAAACACTAGATGTTCTAAACCTGAGATGTCATCCAATCAACCTGTCACAAACAGTAACCATTGCTTGAACCTTGCTGTCTAGAGTTCCACTCAAGTTAATCACCTTGTCCTGAAATACATAAAAAATTACCCTTTCCTTGATCCCAATAGTGTGGAAGCTAAATGGTTATTCTCATGAGTGGAAAATCTACTCTTTTTCTCAGTTTCTATCCAGCCATCTGCTCAGTAAGAGTGATGCCCTACCTCTGTCATGAATAATCACAGTATTACCTTTGAGGACTTTTACGGAGATTCTTCCCTGCAGATAAACCTGAGCATCCCTGGGTATTGGGGAGAAGCTCTTTGATTTAAAGATGCTAAAATGCTGTGAACAAGGGTGTTATGGAGGGTCCAATACTGCTATGTTTACTACATAGTACCTTCTGTGATTGATAGTGCATGTTTTGCATCAGGTCTCTTTATAATCTTTTTTTTTTTTAATTAATGGTTCCCCAAACATTGTACAAGGCAATGATACTTAACTGTAGTGTCTATCTACCAGAATCCTTTGGAGAGCTTGTAACAAACTGACCACGGGGGCCTGGCCACAGAGTTTCTGATTCAACAGGCTGAAGAGGATCCTGGTATTTGCATGTTTAACTGTCTCCCAGGTGGTGCTGATGCTGGTGGGGAAACCTTCTTGTTCTCAGATGAACAAGCATCCCCAGTGCAGCAGCCTCCTGTGGTTAATGACAAGTTAACCAGCACAATACATGGCACATATAAGACACCATTCTCATTTGTTGACTAAGGGTTCGAGGCATGGTTAATTTGAATTATGTCAGCAAAAGACTTAAAAAAGGACAAACCAGGTAAGAGCATACCTAGGATCCCACTGTGGCATATGGCTTCCATATAAGAAATCAATGATGGTATATAAGCTACTCAGAGAGAATTTTGCTGTGTTTCTCCAGCCTTTTTAAATGTGCACAGTTAAAGAAACACATTATTTTTAAAATAGTTCCATTTATAATAATTTATTCACTAGTGAATAGCATATGTACCAAACAACCAAGTCCATTTTTTTTGTTGACCCTTTGCTCTGTAATGTTAAAATCAAGCAATTTTGTGTTCATGGACACATAAACAGGGGTCCTTTCTTCTTATAAATAACATTTTCTTTAAGAAGAAAAGTGCTCTCATTTATCAAATATCTGAAGCTCATCATAACTCCAGTCTCTGTTGAGTTGAATTGCTTACTGTGTTTGTTGGGAATGAAAAATCCTCTAAAACCCTGCATTTAATAAAGTGCGTTCCTCACTATGTCGCATCGGAATCGGACTTCTCCAGGAACAAAAGCAGCAAAACAAATAATGAGTTTAAAATGAATAGCGAGCCAATCTGCCCATAGACGTGAAATCTTTGAACATACAATTTCTTAATGATTAAAATTTCCGAAGTCCCCAGATATAATTATAAACAAGCTCTACTTCATGGTTTTCATGTCACTAGAATAATTATTGTTTAACCACTGCCCTCTTGATAAAATAGAAAATAAATGGTTTCAAACAAAACTCATCATTCAATTTGCGGTTAATTGATATAATTAGAGTATATTTTGTCATTTTATCTTTCTAAACTGATGATACTGTGAAAAATGTGTAGTCCCTCTGCATTCTCTTTCTTGAAATATTTGTCAGGCTAATTTATAGACAGGATAAAGCATTTTCCTTGGTTTTTAAAGTTTACTTACAGATTTTTTTTCAGTTTTTCATATAGGCTTACGGAACTTTAGATAAATTTTGATGTTTTTACTGTGGTATTTTTCAGAGATGTATAGTAGATTTTGATATGTCTATTGTTTCTTTCAATAATTAATGGTTTTTGAATACCTGTACATTCTACCTGTTTTCTGCAAATGCTAACACTTTAATGTCTTAATTTTATGAGTATTCAATATATACATGGCTCAAGTTTTGAGGTTAAGTTTAGGAATTAATCTAAGGCAGTGGTTCTAAAATAGATTGATTTTGTTTCCTAGGGTAAACGGGTAATATTTATATACTTTTCGGTTGTTACAACTCAGGGTGAAGGGTTTGCTATTGGTGTCCAGTGTGTAGTGGCCAGAGATGCTCCTAAATATTTTACAATGAGCAGGACAGTCTCCCATAAAAAAGAATTATCTGTTTCAAAATGTCCTTAGTACCAAGGTTTACAAGCCTGATCAAAACTCTCACTCTCTGCACCCTAAAACCACAAGAAGTTTGGAATAGTTGAAACTGTTCCTTCTGTAAGGTCTTGCATGAGCATCAGCTTATGGGGAACCGGTTGGGCATGCATGTTCACTTCGTCCTCTTCTATTTCCCCTGGCAAATGTGATGTATGTAGTCCACCTGCACCTTAGCTGTGAAGGTAAGTTGAAGAATGAAAATATGGTCTCACTCTTTTGGAATAGGTGTTCATTTGTTTCGGAGGATAGGCAATGTGTAATTACGCTGTTTACTACCATTCACTTTTGATTTTTTTTTCCTTTCTGTGTAATTATATTGTGTTTAAGTGAGATTATTAAATTTTATAGAATAGATGATTTATTAAAACCACAAGAAATGTCAAGGTGCTGCTTATTTCTTAAAATCCAATTTCCAAATGAGGATGCAGTTACTTGGAAACAGTCAAGGTTAGTCATAATTCAGATGCAAATCTGTGACTCACTTCCTTTCTATAATTTCTTTGAGTGAGCTGAAAAAAAAAGATAGAAAAGATGAGCTGACAATCCAAAATGATGCAGATACACAATTAATAGGAGGGAACATGTGCTTTATTTTGATGGTGAAAGATAAAGCAACCGACCAGTCTATTCAGATACATTTTGATGATAAAGGCACACACATCCCATCCATGATCTGAAATCAGTTCTGGGGACTTTGCTAGTGGATGATAGAAATGTGTAGCTACATAAAAATTTTAAAATGAGGCTTAAAAACATTTGATCAAAAACAAGTACTGTGTTGTTATAGAACACTGACTATTTTTTCTTACCTGTCTTCATTATTGATTTTAAAAGGGTGTAACTATCACCCTTCTCTTAGGCAGTGAACTGTGTTTAGCTAGAGAGGAAGTAAAGATTTTAAAGGGCAGAATTTTTGTGTCTCAGGAGTATTTAACCTTCATAGGACAAATGCAAAATATACGCCTTTATGCCATTGGGGACTTTACGTGTGCCTTTCTGTGCCACCTGCTTAAATGACCTTGCAAACACCCTAAGGAGAAGGAGCTGTTAGAAAAGGACCAAGCTTTTTTACCGAACAGGACCAATAAGTGTTCCTTATATAAGACCTTGAAATTGGGACATAGAAACAGCAAATAACTGCCATTTTTATTTATTAAGAAACAATATCTCCTGCCTAAGAAGACAATGTCCTGAGAGAAAGAACTGAAGGCCGCACAAGGAGACAGACAAAAATTACAGATGGACAGGAGCCCCTCTGACCCTTTCAGGTTTCAAGGTTCCCTGAAGCCAATCAACATACCTGCTTTGTTTCTCATGGAATCACTTAAATCCTTATAAATGTGCTACTTCCAGAGTTTAGGCTAGACCATGGTATTATATATCACTATCTAACAAAGGAATTCTAATATAGTCTATGATAATAATGCTTAATGATAATGTCTAATGAACACTAACTCTAGCCAGGCAAATTTCTGATACATTTATATGATTTTTCCTCTTTATTGTTCCTCGCACATATGGGATACAAAAGTCTTTACAACTTTGGCAATTAGTTAGCTACTTTTATTAAACCTGTCATTAAAGAAGGAAATAAAATGTGCCTCTGAAGATTGATATTTTATACTGTTATATTTTTTTGCATAGGCAAGAGAGATATTATTCATAGTTGGAACACTCACATCATGTGAAAGCCACAGGAAGTTTATCAGAAGTGTTCTAATATACTGTAAATAGTCACTGTATAGTATTATGCATTTAAATTTGTCAGTGTAATTTACGTGAATTTACATACACACATATTTTCTCATCTCCTCCTCTAAACCCACAAGTGCGTTTACATCACCAAAAACAAGTATATTATATATAATGAATATTTATATCTTACATATGTATATCTGCTTTATATATATAAAATAAAAATTTTGGGACTTTGGAGATATTTTCATTTCATTAAAATGAAGAGACTTAAACCTCAAATGAATGTTTTTTCTTTCCTGACTTAAACAAATTATCCCATGATTCAAGAGATTACTTAGAAGAGATTGTTCATAAGGAAAGCATACAATATACTTTCAATATGTCTTTCTTCCCCAAAACACAAAATAGTTTTTATTTACATTTTCATTTACATTTGAAAGACCAAGTACAATTGTTTATGAAAAAAATATTTAAATTGATGCTGTTGTGTATCTTTAACACATTTTAAATATAAATAAAAATTAGTGCTATAATAACATTGTAGCTGAGGGTACACAAAGGATTCAGAATTCAAGCTGCCCCAAGGTTTTCATCAAATATTCATTAAACATCCACTCTGAGACTGGGCTGTGCTAGAGTTCAAGTGGGGAGAAGAAAGACAAAAGCTTGGTGTTTACAAGGCTCACAGTCTGCCCTCTGGTCTAGTTCTCAATTGTTCTAGTTAAAGCCAGAACAATTAGAAATCTAGGTGAGGAGATGGGCTGCAATGTCAGTAAATCCAAGGGTGAAGAGGTGGAATCCAGGAACCAACCCCTGACCTAGATGGCCGTAGAAACTTTCTCAGTTCCCTGGCTCCTGCAAGGCTCACACATCTGAGTAGGGATAGCTGACTGGAATGATGGGTATGTTACTAGGAAAACTCAATAAATCAGAAAAGATTATTCTGAGTCTTAGGTCCTTTTAATTTTAATTGCTGTGATGGTTAATGTATTGTGTCAACTTGGCAAGGCTATAGTGACTGGTTGTTTGATCAAACACCAGCCCGGATGTTGCTCTCAAGTTACGTTTTTAGCTGGAATTAACATTTCAGTCAGCCTTCCATCACATGGGCGGGCCTCATCCAGTTAGTGAAAGGCAAGCAAGCCTGAGGCTTCCCAAAGAAGGAATTTTCCTCAAGACTGCAACACAGCCACCCTGCCTGAGTTTGCAGACTGCAGCCCTGGAGCATGGGCACTCAGGACGTTAGCAATTACCTGAATTTCCAGCTTGTCTGCCTGCCCTATGGACCTGTGCATTTCAGAGTTGCCAGCCCTCGCCAGCCCCCACAATTGCTGAGCCAGTATGTTAAAATAAATCTTTGTCACTCCCCCCCCCACCCCCTCAGCTCTCATTCTTTTTCTCCTTCAGGTTCTGTTTCTCTGGGAGAACCGTGACTGAAGCAGTTGTATATTTTGCTGTATCTGTTTTGTGTTCATAATGAAAATCACTGTAGTGTCGGGGCCCATTTCCTCTTCCTTACGCCGCCTTTCGGCAAGGTGAGAGGTCCTGATATTACCCTCCTTCCTGCCTTTGGCCATAGACCTTTGATGGTTCTCCTCCTTCCCCTGGGTTTTTATAAGTTGATGCTTTTCTTGCACATGATTTTGTGCCTACAAAACTGTATCTTGCTTTTAAAGTATGTATTTGATAAATTGCAGAACGATTTTTAAGTGTTGGGTCAACTAGTGCTGTGTTGCTCTCTATTCCTGTCTCCAGGGGCTGCCTTCCAGCCGCTGCTGCTGTTGCTTTAACACCCTCAACTTTCGCAAATTGCAAGAGTTCAATGAAATCTTCTTCAGCTTAGCAGTTTTAAAAAGGTAACACTGTGTTGTGTAACATATACAGAGCATGTCAGCTTGCTAACAAAGTTGAGAAATGGACTGTCACAACCCTTAGCACCTTTGAAAAGTCCTTATGGGATCAATATGGCAGTAGCACTAAACTTGCAGATGCTAGAAAGTGTTAAAAATGGTCTTTACCTTATGATACCTAGTTACCTATTTTAGGATGGAAATACCGCATCAGTTGACTGTCTTTTTCTCAGTAATCTTTCCCTGCAGCTAAGTTTTTATAAGCAGAAAAATGTCTCAAGCATTCACATGTTCACCTGTACTGTTACTTGTGTGGCATATCTGTGGATATTTGGGCAATATACTAAACAAGTTGTGTAATAAGTAAGTAGAGACTAGCTCCAGAATGTGGCTTATTTCCTCAGTTTTCAAGGTGGTTGCTCCTGGATTTGAGTCTGTGATTGAAAAAAAAGTGTAATTTCATGGGAAATATCGCTGTTCAAGTGTGTCTTCATTCTTTGTTGACAGTTAGAAACCAGCAAGTGAAGATGTGCTCCAGGGTTGACAGTTGTCAGCAATTATTTTGCTTTGTTCAAAGAAATAATTACATGGTGACTGAGGAAAGGAAAGGATTTATAATGAAGAGGTACTCAAAATTCTACCTTCAATATGATTTGTAAACTCTATGGAAAAAAAAGTTTGTAGTGTTTTGTAGTAGATTTATTTCAGAATTAGATGATTCTGGCTAAACTTTGCTTTCTTATACACAATGTATCCAGCAGATAAGACACGCCGTCTTTAAGCCATATTGAAGTTCTCACCATTCAGTGATCATCATACCCCTGATTTTTCTTCCTAACAAAGCTTCTGTTTCCCATTACAACTAATCTATTCTAATAATTTTTTAAGATTCAGTTTTCTGGTGTGTAGGGTTATCTCAAACCTCTACATAAAGCATATTCTGTCACCTTCCCTGTTGTAATAGAATATGAATCTATTAAAAGCTCTTTAATTTTTATGAAGCTTCTATTCAAACTCTCTCCATTGAATTATGAACTTCTTGAAGGAATGGCAAATATATAGCCCATCTTACTCATACTACTCGAGGTATGTAAACTATAGTCACTTAAAGAAGGAATCAGCTCAGAATTTTACACAGTCTACAGATGTAATTAATCAGACTTTATTACTACTATGTAGCTTGATTTTTTCCTGAGTGCTACAATAGTTTGATTCATCGGAAATTTACATGAAAAAAGTTTCAAATGTGAGAAGCTGCAACTGTAAATTCAAAAGAGTGTTTTAAATTTAATCTTTATTGTATTTTTTCCATTACCATTTAGTATGGTATTCATATGGTATTTCATATTCATATGGTATTCCTCTCTCTCTAGCTCTCTCTCTGACTTACTAATTTCATTTAGCATAATGTTCTCTAGGTCCATCTATACTGTCACAAAGGGTAAAATTTTCTATTTTTTTTTTTTACGGCTGAGCAGTATTCCATTTTGTAAATGTCCTGTAGTTGTCTTATGCACTCATCTACTGAGAGACACTTGGACTGCGTCCATACCCTGGCGACTGTAAATAACACTGCAGTGAGCATGGGCATGCTTGTGTTCTTTTAAATTAGCGTTTTGGGTTCTTTCAGATATATTCCCATCGCTGGGATCACTGGGTTAAGAATTGGAAGAATCACACTACTTAATATCAAATTATACTATAAGACTATAGTAATCAAAAAGCATGGTACTGACATAAAAAAAGACCCACAGATGAATGGAACCCAATAGACAGCCCAGAAAAATAAGAACATTTTTAAAAAGAAGACACAAAATGTGATGATATGCCCTTATGAGACAAGTTGTAGCATTTTTCATTTACTTATCCATGTATCAAATACCTACTCTGTATTCATACACCTAAAGCAATTATTCCAGGTCTTGGGGATATATCAGGTAACAAAATTAATCCCTGACTTTATGGAAGCAATATTCTCTCTGGAGGAAATATACAGCACACAATAGAAATCACAAATATGTCAATTTATCATTATAAGAAAGTAAAAAGAACTCTGGGAAGAGGGTGAAAAAATAGTTAAGTGAAACAGATGTGCTATGCTGGGAAGGGAATTTCAGGTGTAAGTAAGATGCTACAGGTTGGCCATTGCTAATATGACATGACATTTGAGTGAGGGATTCTATAGGTGAGGTGTTGATCAGGTGAATAGCTGGTGTAAAGGAATTCCAGGCAGAATGGTATCTAGTTTAAAACTGTAAATCAGCCCTGGCTGGCGTAGCTCAGTGGATTGAGCATGGGCTGGGAACCAAAGTGTCCCAGGTTCGATTCCCAGACAGGGTACATTCCTGGGTTGCAGGCCATAACCCCCAGCAACCGCACACTGATGTTTCTCTCTCTCTCTCTATCTCCCTCCCTTCCCTCTCTAAAAATAAAAATAAAAAATAAAATAAAATATTAAAAAAATACTGTAAATCAAGGATATGCCTGGTGTGTTGAAGAGTCACCAAGGACAGTGATGTAGCTAGAATGGACTGAGTAGAGTGAGTGAGGAAGGTGGTAAGAAAGCTCAGATTTACAGGGTGCAGAGCAGATTATGTTGGGTTTATGACCACTGTAAAAACTTTGTTTTCACACTCAGAGAAATGGGTAAACCTTTCAGGCTTTTAATCAGCATATTGCCATAACCTGCCTTAAGCATTTAAAGGATAACTTCGTTTTGTATTGACAATTGAATGTATATGGGCAAAAAGGAGAAAAACCTGCTAAGAAGTTATTTCAATAAGCCAGATAAGTACTGAAAATGGCTTAAACTAGCATGGTGACAGTGGAAAAAAATGCAATTATTGGATCCCTGGTAGCTGCCCTGGCTGGCGTAGCTCAGTGGATTGAGCACGGGCTGCAAACCAAAGCATCGCAGGTTTGATTCCCAGTCAGGGCACATGCCTGGGTTGCAGGCCATGGCTCCCAACAACTGCACATTGATGTTTCTCTCTCTCTCTCTTTCTCCCTCCCTTCTCTCTCTAAAAAAAATAATTAATTAAAAAATCTAAAAAGTATTTTAAAAAATAAAGAGAAAAAAATGCAATTACTTGGAAGATAGAACCAAAATGATTTTCCAACATGTTAAATGTGGAACATGAGACAAAGGGAATACAAGGGTGATTGCAAGTACTCTGGTTTCATAAATTGAGGGAATGGAGTTCCTATCAGCTGGAACCTATAGACATCAGTTTATAGGGGACAGAAGTTTTGCAGGTGCCGTTAAATTAAGGCTATCCACATGAGGAAATTATTCTGGATTTTCCGAATGGGCCCCCATCATATGTATGTTTAGGAAAGGGAGGCAAAGAGCGATTTTACACATAAACACAGAGCGAGGCTGTGACAATAGATCAGAGAAAGATTTGAAGATGCTAACCTAGAAGATGCAGCTACCAGCCAAGGCATGCTCTCTTGAAGAAAAGTCTGCCTTTGCATGTATCTCATCTTCCTTGGTGCCACCTTTGACCTGTTGTTATGTATACCTGATTTATCACTTCCCACAACTAGTGGTATCTATGTGTTAAGATAACAACTCCAGCCCTGGCTGGGTGGCTCAGCTGGTTGGAGCACCGTCCAATACACCATAAGGTTGTGGGTTCAGTCTCCCATTGGGGCACATACTTAAGTTGCAGATTCAGTCCCTCGTTGTGGCACATATGGGAGGCAACCAACTGATGCTTTTCCTTCTCTTTCTTTCTCTTCTTTCTTCTCTCTCTAAAGTCAATAAATATATCATAGGGTGAGGATTTAAAAAAAACATAATAATTTACAAATAATAAGTTTTATATTCATATAAAATATAGTGATGATTTTTATAATAATATAAAATTATTATCTGTATGATTTTTTCCTAAACCATTGAAATATAATTTGAATATTTGGTTGCAGATGATCTAAGGTTTATACATTCACAACACAAGTACATGCTGACTACCGCCAGGCCAAAGCAATTGTATAATACTATAAATTGTAAGATGTATTCCAATTTCAAATATCTTGATATGTGGGAAATGTGCACCTTAGAAACAGTAAAATGTACAATTCATTTTATTTGGTTGGAATGTTTCCTGGACTGTAACATAGCACATTAACAATGGACATTCCTCATAAACATTTTAAAGGAAAGCATTAGAGTGATTAAAATTATTTATAACCATTCACTGTGTATTAAAAAATGTTCAGGAATAGAAAGAGTACGATGGAAATACAAGGAGCACATAGGGACAAAATGAAATCATCATTGGAGGCAGAAAAAAAACAGTATTTTTTTTTACTAAGGAAGTTTAAATCAGTGATCTGTAGAGCAAACCCAATAATTTCCCAGAGAGGAAAAGGATAAGTTCATAAACTGGGACTTGACGATGAATGAGTCTTTTTGGCCCTGATTCATGCTTCTTTTCCTTCTGAAAATGAACTCTTCTTCTTATACCATAGAACAGCTCCTTCAGCACAGGGGAGGGAAAAGGACTTAGCTGCTGGTAGTTTGGGGCTCATTTCATCTATTTGCAAGATATTTGCTCAATTAGCTTTACCACTTAAACTTTAAAAATTACTCTCTATGGAATGATGCTGATGGATATGAGCTGCATCATTTTCCTAACTTTGTGCCATAAAATCCTGGTTCTACTATACACAGAAATGGGCAAAATTAGGTTTACAGTTGCATTGTGGCATTCTTTTGAGTCAGTAAAGCTATTGTAATAATCATACCCTGCATGTCTCTTTCCACACAGGTAACAGTGAACCTACTTTGGCCCACCTCTGTATTATCATTACCTTAAGAACAATGGATATGCTCTGGCTGGCGTGGATCAGTGGACTGTGTGCTAGCCTGTGAACCAAAGGGTTGCTGGTTTGAGTCCCAGTCAGAGCACATGCCTGGGTTGCAGGCCAGGTCCCCAGTAAGGGGAACACAAGAAGCAACCACACATTGATGTTTCTCTCCCTCTCTTTCTCCCTCCCTTCCCCTCTCTCTAAAAATACATAAATAAATTATTTTTTTTAAAAAGAGCAATAAATTTTGTGGTTAAATAAGTTAAGAAGCTTTGAATCTTAAATCTCTCTTGGAGATTTAAAGCATGTGCTAAATACACAGGGAAATTTCACAGTGGGGGAGAAAACCTTTTTTTTCAGACTGTTCAATTCTTAAACAAAAAGACATTTATGCAAGAGAAGGCTTATTTTTCTGCACAGCAATTATCAATGTTCCCTTAATTCTGTTCTGGTTCTCACTTTTCAAGCAAAAAGAGAAGATTCTTTTCTAATGCATGTTGTACTCAGAAAAATAAAAGAACAGAAAAAGAAAATAACTGAGAGACATAGTTCTTTAAATGAGGGAGGGAGGTCAATTGTTTGGTTTGCTCATACAAGTATCATTAACAGAGACAAGTAATATCTATGTAAGACAATAAATAATAGGAGATGGCAACTCAGGACTTTATAAAGAAAAAATATGACTGCTGGAAATGACTCAATTTATACAATAACATAAAAGAACATAGGATTTGCTGCAAATTCCTGATCTCTTCTAGCTCATAACTTTGAAATAACCCCTTTATTTGTAAACAAATTATATTCTCACATCTCGTGTGGTTTAATTGTTGCTAATTCTCTGTTTTTCTTATTCCTGGAAGTCCTTACGCAGGGAGCCCCCATATGGCTATAAACTTGTCTTTCAGCTTGAGGTCCCACAGGGCATATGCACTGCCGTTTCTCTCTGGTCTGGCTTCAACCTCTGAGCCGCCACGGCCAGTGAAAGAAGCTGCCAGCAGAGCCACGGCCAGCACAGGACACACCGATGGTGCTGACCAAGACTTCTGAAGTCCACCTTCCTGTGAGGAAAGCTTAGACAAGCCTCTTCTTGACTCCAGGTCCCCACCTTTTTCTGCCAGCACTTACTTTGGAAACTTGTAAATTCCCTTCCTGTGCCTTTGAGATGTAAACTTCCCCATCTTTGTTTCAGTTGAGCTTGGACTGAGTTCTCATCTCTCTCCCCCAAAGCATTAACCTGTTCAGCTTTATCCAGTGCAGTTTTTGCTTTGATAATGCTGTCTCTGGATCCTCCAAAATATTTACATTATCCTCATACCGGAGCTTCCGTGCAAGGGTAAGGTAGCTGCCTCCTAACTACTTCATGGCTAACATCTGCGCTCCAGAGCAGCTTCTCTTGGGCAACCGATTTACACAAACTCCTCCAGGGTGGCTCCAGCAGATTCTGGTCGCAGGTCTAGGCCTAAAATCTTACCCAGTCCTCAAAGCATAGCTCCTCCAGTCCCTAGCATTCACATATTTAACTGTAGGGGCAGAAATAAAGTGCTACGGGGGCTTCTAGGGAACAGATACCATGTGGTCTTTACTGTCCTCTTCACTTTCCTTGGAAGCCTCCCACCTCCATCTGAAAATAAAGGTGTTAAGTGGAACAATAAGGTGTACTCATAGGATAAGTAGCACATCAAGACCCTGACTTCATTAGCAGAAATGTTCTATATCACCGTTTTCTGTATGGTGAAGTTAAATAGCCATAAAGTTGCTTTTGAGAAATACATTTTAGATTTCCTGCACCTGCACTTATTGCTTTAGGAAAGTAGATGTTCTGTTTTAAGGTCAAGTATGGAGATTTAAGAACATTCATTTCTGGGGAACAGGAATTGGGGTTTGACCTACTGGCACCTTGCCTCAAGCAATTTCTTGCCTCCAGAAGTCCAATGCAAACACACAACAAATACATTTCTTAAAAACGCAGCCTCTTAGGTTAGCAATAAATAAAATACTGTTCTATATATTTTGACTTACACTCCTTATTCAAAATATGATTTTGATTTTTATTACCAGTACTTACTCTATTGGTGGTGCTTACAAATTGTAAATAGGCTCCTAAAAGTGGTTTCTCTATTACCAAAATTGCAAATAAAATCAATAGCAAAATTGGTTTGAAAATAAAATGACACAAGTACTTTCATTTATTGTGATAGACCTATTAAGGGAACCACTTTAAAATGCCAAAATATATTTGAATTTGTCATTGATTCCAGATATTTTGACCTTTAGAGTTTTCCTCTTACATTTCATAAGCACTTACTCTAAAAGCTAAAGACACTTTTGCACAACACTATATACACTTGAAGATAAATCTACTTCAAATAAATCAAATATACTACCTACAACAGTCATAAATGCTTTAAATTCTTTAATATATGCTACAGCTGCAAATTTGGCAGATACATGAATGTATAACATATGAGTATAATAGACAACATATATATTACATTTCAAGCAACCTTGTACATATGTATTTTTTATAACAGATATATTTGCTGTGTCTTAACATGTCATAGCATATCCATTAAAATGGAGGTCAGTTCTTTATTTTTTTTAATTTATTTTTTTTAAACTTTCCTCAGGTGAGGATTTTTTTAAAGATTTTATTTATTTTTTTTTTTAGAGAGGGAAGGGAGAGAGATAGAGAGAGAGAAACATCAATGTGCGGTTGCTGGGGGTTATGGCCTGCAACCCAGGCATGTACCCTGGCTGGGAATCGAACCTGGGACACTTTGGTTCCCAGCCCGCGCTCCATCCACTGAGCTACACCAGCCAGGGCAGGTCAGTTCTTTAATTCAAATTATTTTTATTATTTGACATCAGTTCTGCATTTCAAAATTATGAAGTAAAGTTTTTATTTATTTATTTATTTATTTATTTATTTTTCTTACAAGTGAGTCAGTCTCTTTGATAGTGCATTTAACTGCTTTTTTTTTTTCCCCACCTGGAACATTTATTGGCATTCCACACAAAACCTTCCTCTTCCCCACCACAAAGTCCCAGGCCCTGAGGTTGGGCCCCTCTGCCTGATTTCTGAAACAAGGTCTTAGGCCTTGGCAGCCTGGGTTGCTCCCAGAGCTGTGAGCTGCTGAACCTTCTGGCTCATCGTCTCCATGACAGCCTGTTTCATGGCATGCTTCTCCTTCAGGGCTGGCTGGATTTTCTCCATTTGCTTTGTAAGGAAGTCTGTTTTCCTCTCGAAGAAGTCCTTGGCATCCTCAGGTGTCTTCTCTACATAGCAGCCAGTTCCCACATAGATGAGCGCGTGTTCCCCATCATGTAGCTTCCCCGGGACATACATAGAACTCGTCAATGGGACAAGGAATTCTTTCCCCTCGTTGCTCTTGTTCAGCACTTTCAGGCAGTCCTTGGCTTCCACATACGTTGTTTGTACCACCGTGAGCTGGGCAATAGACGTGGACAAGAACTCCACTTCCTGGTCCAGCTGGTTCTTGAGCATTTCCAGCTGCGGTAGATTCAGCTCAGTGATGCTGACCGACTGTGCCGTGCTGGGGAGGAGGGCTAAGAAACTGACTGCTCTTAATAGAACCTGCTTTCTATTGCTCGGCTGGATATGACAGCAACAGGTAGTAAGGAAGTTACTACCTGAAAAATACTAGTTTTGAGTTTAAAATAGACAAATTTTTTTGGTGTCAACTTGTGGCAGGAAAAGAAACTGCTCTCTGTAACACTTGCAAGTTTTGTCGGGACAAAAGCTGAGTAAGAGTTATTTTTAGGTAAGGAGCCGCCTAGCAAGACGTTACTATGTGACGTTATCTGAAGGTCACTATGCCCCTGCTTCTGAATGCTTGCTTTCAGCAGCTGGTTCCCCTCCGTTTCTGCCTGTGTAACTGGTATATAAAAAGGACCCCTAACCCAGCCTTTTTGGCTCAGGATTTGGGAATTAACTCCCTTGAGCCCTGCGTGCATAATAAAGTTTGTGCTTTATTATCTCCCGAGTGTGGGTGGATTTTCCACAACAATATTATACTAAGGTAATTAGATATTCAGGTACAAAGATATTTATCTGGACTAGATTATTTTGCTCTCACTCCCATTTCACCTCTTGGAATTGCTATGGTCAACTTTATAAACACCATAGATACCAGACAACTCATGTAATTTGGGGAGGGAGAAAAAAAAGCTCCAGTCAATGCTTCAACTTCATTAACTTCACAATTATTATCATTTTACCTTTGTCATAGTGGTGTCTGTGGACATGTTCCCAGTGTCAAGCTCTTATAGGCAGAAAGAGCAATTCTTGCTATGACCTGTTCTGCATAGGTTCAACACAGGCAATACACTTTTCTGTGGTGGATACTGTCCAGCAGTATCCATCTCTGCTGCGGATGCTCGTCAAAACACGAGAAAAACATACATAGAGACAACCAGGTCCTGTGGGGAAATAGGGACAGAGTGGCCACTCTCTCTAGTAGGGAGTGCACTGTATCTATTCCCAAGCAGATTTTTATTGAGAATACAGACTTAGTTTGTGGATTCACAGTCTGGCAGAAAAGATCAAAAGAAGTAGGTGACTTACAAAGGTGCAGACAGAACCCCCGCTGTGATTCCGGGCAGAGCTTGGGGTTTTATATAACAGGACTCAAAGGGCTAGTTTTGGTTTCCTGTCTGTGCCTTCAAATTCTAATCTAATAACATCCTCCAGCAAGCAGATCTCACAGGATCTTGCATATTCTATGTCCCAGGCCTGATTACCCTGGGGGTCCGCCATTTCTGGTCTGGGCTGCACCACCCCTGCTAGTTCTGCAGGCCTGAGTTAACAGAGAAGACGAAATCCAAAGGAGACTTGGATTTCTCACATCTAAGAACAAGGACTCAGGCTTTGACAAAGCCAAGGGGGTGGGGGTTCATGTCCATCACCCCTTCATTTCTACAGTCCCGAGTATCTTCCCAGAAGCCTCCACGTGATCTTGCCTGTCTTAGCCAATTCCCTCCATGGGAAATCTTACCCATCATTGGCTAACTGATCAAGCTTAGGAGGTCAGGCACAGAACAGGCAGCATTTAAGCCAGGGAAATAAGTTTTGTTTCCTTAGTGGCTCCTGGTCCGGAGTTCTCTCACTCAGCCTAAGTCATAGGGGGTTACAGCTTCCTGAGACCAGGCAGGGCAGTCCCCAACACTTTTCAGCCAATCATCTCCCGTGTTGGTGTAGGTAGAAGTAAAGGAATAAAGCCATTGGCTTCTTCCAACTGGAAAGAACACAAGGAAGCAGTAACAGAATTCTTTGTTTGATTCTATTTTTAATTATGTAGCTATACTATTTATATGAGACAATCTAGTATTTAATAACAGTACTAAGGAGGATGGGAAAGCTATGGGTAGCATTATTCTTATTCACATATTTCTCCTTTATATTCATGTAAACATCTGGAAGTCACTTCCACTTAACATCATTAAACTCACCACCAGGTTCCATGGAGCACCATGGATACAGGCAGTATCCTCCCAATACCTTGAATATATTTTCTAATTTTACAGTTAAGAAAATTAAATCTGAAGAAGGAAATCTCAGGATTTCTAACTCCAAAAATACCAGGGCTTGAAACTTTGCCCTAGAAGACCTCTATACACACTAGTGACTGGGTGGTATGTGTTTGGGAATGGACTTAGAAACCTTAGAGGCAATAACTTCAACTCAGGAATGCCAGACAGAATGCTTGGTTAGATGACATTTAATTAAGTGATAATAACAGCACTCGATTTTCTAGTCTTATGACTTTGTAAGGAAAGCCACTGTTCTTCCTTTTATTTATTTTATTACTTCCTTTATTTTAGAAGTAAAATATATGGCACCATGTTATACTTTGATAGTAATGATGATAATAATATGAAACCTATGTCACCCCCAGAAATGTTAACTAATTATTAGACTACATAAATGCAGAGAATGAAACAAACATATGCTTGTCAGTGCTGATTTCTTCTGTGTGCAGAATTAGATTACACAAAATCATATCATTATTAAGTCTTTCAGACTTCTGGAGAACCCAGCACTGCGACCCAAATCGTAGATACTTAGAAGAGCTTCTAACCTGCAGCACTTGTCTGTCTTGGAGTCTGCATTTTAGACACTACAAGGGCTCGTGATCTTACTGAAAGGTGGTTTTTCTGTCTTTCACAGAACTATAACACATTTGAATAGTTTGTTTTCAATTAAAAGAAAACGGTACATGGAAAAAGAATGATGTTTGAAAAAATCACCAGATCTGTGTTAAGAGTGTTAATGTAAAATAACTGCAGAAGTCATGGAGCTCACTGTTGAAAGAACACACAAGTACTCCAGTAGTCTGACAGCATTTAACCTAAATTCAAGTAAATTTATAAACCTTAGTATCTTGACGTAAAAACCTACCCCATCACATTTAAAAGTAAATGATGGCCATAATAATGAACTCATATAATTGAATTATTTTTAATATGCCTCCTTTAAGTTTAAGACATCTAGCAATATGAGATATAGTTTCATCAAAACTATGACTTTTAAGAATCTTTTAAATTAGCTTGCATAAAATTGTCAATCCCTTAAGACAGAAGAATTCATTAAGAAGGAGCTTATGAAGAACAAATGGATTGATTTTGATCAATTAGACATTTTCAAGTAGGGAAATTATTCATTAATATTCAAATTTATAAAATAGTCCTGCAAAAAATCAATTTCTGTGCTTCACTATAAAAATTGAATGGCATGAACTATTAACATAAATATAAATTTTAAAATAAACCAAATTTTATCTAAATTAAAAACAGAGAATAATGCTAAAGAACACTTTTTAGTAGTGAATTTAATATATATTTTATTCAGACAAGTTTGCACATTTACATGAATGTCACCAATTATTTTATTAATTCTATCATGTCATTTTATTCAATAAATCCACTGACCTCCTCTGTGTCAGGAACTCTTTTCAAGTTTGTGATTCAATACTGAAAGGGCAGGTCTGTCTCTGCTCTCCAAACCCTACATTCTAATTGTAACCACAAAATATCAAGTTCTAATGTGAAAATAAAAGGCATGAGGAGGTAGACAAGGGAGTGACTAGGGAACATTTCAGATTTGGGTATAAGAAAGCCCTGAGCCTGTGATGTTTCAGGTGAGGGCAAGGGGAAAAAAAAAAACAAAAAAACTAATGAAGTTAGAAGTTAACATTCCAGGAAGCAGTTATACCTTCTTTGCTCTAAATAGGATGTTTTCCCCTTCTCCACATTGCCCTGGCTAGAGCTTCTTGGGCAATGCTAAATGAAAGCTTTGATTGCTCCATTGTCCTCTGGCTTGGGTTCCATCTGATGAAAAGTCTGCTCTCCCTCCAATCATTACTCTGTATATAATACATCTTTTTTCTACTGTTGCTTTAATACTTCTCTTTATTTTTGGTTTTAACTTGTTTTATTATTATTTATTTTCATATAGTTTTCTTTTTGTTTCCTATGCTTAGAATTTGCCTAGGTTATTGGATCTATATAAGTTTACATTTTTTCAACAAACTTGGAAAAGTTTAAGGCACTACTTTTCCATTCTTTTCCATCACACTCTCATTTACCTCCTGGAGGATTCGAACTCCCCGTGTATCTGATCACTCGAACCTAGGCTCCTTCTCTAATGCTCAGATGGTGCATTGACTTTATTAGGGTCTTTTTTCTTCTTTGTGTTTCATCTAGAATGGTTTCTATTGGTATATCATTTAGCTTACTAGTCTTCTTTTTACACTTTATTATAATTTACTATTAATACTATCTGGTGCATTGTTTATTTTAAATATTGCATTATTTGTTTTTTTAGTAACTCTGTTTGGGTGTCTCTTATACCTCCCATGTCTCTATTTCATATGTACAATATTCCCCCTAGCCTTTTGAACATGTAGATTGCAGATACGATGACTGTTTTTTTTTAATATTCTTATGTACTCGTTTTAATACTTATTAGTTCTGTATCATTTCTGAGTGATTGCTTTTAACTTTATTTTGGGTTGTACTTTCTTGCTTCTTAACATTTATAATAATTGTTGATTGCATACTAGAAATTATAAAATTTATTTTTTTGGTAGTTTATATGTTGTAATCTTATAAATATTGTATTGTTGAATTTTTTTGGAATTTATTTAATTTACTCAGATATAATTTAACCCTTTCAAGTCTATATTTTAAGCTTTGTTATTTATAATAAAGAAGCATTAGTCTAGATATGATTTTTCCCCACTCCCAAGACAAGCCCCTCTTGATTACCCAATGCCTCATTAATTGTGGGGTTTTCCACTCTTCATATTGACTGTACAAATTATTCCCAACACTGTGTGGTCTGTTGTGTTTGCTCTGCCTGTTACTTTTTGGTGATCCTTTCCATCAGCTTTGTGTAGTTTTCTTACACATATGCACTGATCAGTACTCATAAGATAACATAAGAGAAAACCTAAATAATCTCGGAGTAAGTGATGATGTTATAGATACAACACCATGCTAATGATTCATGAAAGAAATAACCAATCAAGTGAACTGTATTGAGAATATATATATATATGCTCTGTGAGGCAGATACCAGCTCGCAGTGCCCGTGTTATTATGGATGAAGTGAGACATTCACATAGACTACCGAGACCAGTGGAGGAAAAGGGACAGCATGGCTTTTCTCTCAAGGGGAGCAAAAAGCCTCAGCCTCCACCATGACAGGCCTTTATTAGGTTTCTCTGCCCATTACATGATGGTCCTCATTTACTCTGCACAGGTTTGCTTTAGGTGGTTACCTTTTACAGAAAACAAAGGAGCCAATGCTGCTAATCACATCACAGAAGAGGGACATTTGCAAATGAAAAGGCAAAAGTAGTTGAACCAGTTACACCCATCCTTGCAAGGTTTAGCATGGATTTTAGGAAGTTGCTTTGCAGTAAATGTCCTCAATTCAGGGTGAGGGAGTTTTAGCAAAAAGCAAGACTCATAGCAGCCTAGGTACATTGCAGGCCTGATTCCCCACAGGAGAACCTATCTGTGGGCATGGGTCCTGTGCATCTCCCAATAGGAGCTGAGCCCACGCCATGCAGAATGATGTACTACAGCTCTGCAAAAGACATGTCATGTGTCAAGAAAATGACAAGTCACAGATAAAGAAAACATTTTAAAAGGCATATTGATAAAAAATTCTCCAAAATAATCAAAGAACTACTAAAACTCAACAATTAGAAACATGATTAAATAAAATGTCAAAGACCTTAACAGACACCTTATAAAAGGAGATACATGAATGGTAAATGAGTGGCTGAAAATATGCGGCACAGAATGTATACTTAGGAAAATACAAATTAAAAGAGCAAACAAGACTACCGTAAACCTAGTCGAGGGTCTACAAACCCTATGACTCAGCTCTATGACATTTTGGAAAGGATACAGCTGTGAAGGCAATGAAAAAGAGTGGTTGCCAAGACGGAGTTCCTAAGTAGGCAGAGCATGAGGACTTGTGGGGAAGTGATACACCACGTCTGTATGGTGGTGGGTTATCACGGTGACCACGCTGACAATGGGGAGTGTATGCGGAAGGACAGGGGTGTGTGGGAAATCTCTGGATCTGCTTGTCAATTTTGTTGTCAATTTAAAACTTCTCTAATAAAGTAATAATATCTCAATTAAAGAA
Source organism: Phyllostomus discolor (assembly GCF_004126475.2). Classification (NCBI taxonomy): domain Eukaryota; kingdom Metazoa; phylum Chordata; class Mammalia; order Chiroptera; family Phyllostomidae; genus Phyllostomus; species Phyllostomus discolor. Next base: position 17,227,419 of record NC_040903.2, read on the forward strand.
ACAACCAATCGTCTAGACATCGAGTAATACACTGAGTTCATACCTAGAATACGGTTGCCTGAAAGGAACCTGAAAACCTGCTATGGATGGTGCTACTGAATTTTGAAAGCACGTTGACTTCTCTAGAATTTAAACTAACCAGACTATTTTTTCCATTTAAAACAGAAATGAAGATTTGAGCAGCTAGAAAATGTTTAAAAAAATGTAATAGAGGAATGTCCTGCCTTCAGCCAGGACCCATACAAGAAATAGTGTTTTTCTTTATATCTTTGTCACTTCACCATTGTTACCTTTAATAACTTATATGTTTATATTGATGGCACCCAAGACATCAAGGTAAAACCCACTGAGCTCCTCTAAACTGTATTACAATAATCAAAAACAAAGCCACAGTGATGGCAGACGTTGCCTATAACTAAACGAGTACCACGCTGCCCACGTTTTCATTGTCATTCAATTTATATTTTATGTATTATATTAGCTATGCACATTATTGTTATTTATTAATTTTAGGTTCCCCAGTATTGTGTTTTGCAGTTGTTGTGAGAAACTGGCAGAGAATATTTATTTCTATGTGTATCCTTTTATTTGACAAAACATAGTAAAATTTTAATAACTAAAAATATTTTTAACATCATGTTTGAGTCCAGAGCAGCTATACTCCTTTAAGACTAATTTTTCTTCCAACATATATTTTGTTTGCTGCCAGCATTTTCAAGAGACAGAATGGTCCATTGTCTCTCCTCTCACTAACCAATAGTTTATCACTTTACACTGGGCATCATTTATTTATGAACTCAAAAATCATACCCTGAAGCATTACACCACAAGACCTTGACAGAAATAGTAAGAACAATAAGGGATATGAAAAATAAAACCTCTGAATGAGAATGTTCATTTTATAAATATATGCGACTGTCACATTTTCAAATTTCTTTGATGTTCGCTACCACTTATTTATCACATTATTAATCTAAAGTTTTTATTCATAGTGACTCTCTGCTAAATTACTATTTTCAAACATCTATCTTGCATAAAATTTTAAAGAAAAATATTTCATGGTACTTTTTATAATCAAACATAAATCCTCTAACAAAAGACAAGCACAGAATCTGCTCTATAATATCAGTGTGTGCTATGTGCTTTTAACACTAGCCTACTCAACATAAAGAGAAATTTATTCTTATATACATGGCAAATCTCTCCAAAGTAAATAGTAAGTGAATATACTTTGTTTAAAATAATCTGAAACAATCTTTTAGGAATCCAGTGAAATGAATGAGGAAGAATTTGGAGTCATATGAGATTAAATAACTAACAATAGTTACTCACTCTGTGAACCTCTGAGCTTTATTTCAGCCTTCGCTTCTTAACCTGTACACAGTTCCTCCACTAAAAAACGTGTAGGCTATTCTAGATGCCTGGGCTACAGCTGAAGTAAATCAAGATTTTTCCCTCATGGTTTTTTATTCTAGCTGTGGGGAGACTTGGATAGGAAAGTAAGTTGGTAGGTGAAATGGCAAATGATTACATTAGTATTTGGTTGATAGACCCTTTTCCCATACGGTAGATAAAACATGGAAAGTGGAAAGGTCGTGGTTGTCAGAGGAGTTGGGTAAAGTCTCTTCAAAGAGAAATTGCTTAAGCGTGGGAAAACACGTAGCAGGTTGGCACATAAAATTTTGGAAATGAGCCTTCAGGATGGATGGGGCAGGGTGTAAGAATTTTGAGACAGGAATATACTTATTATGGCAGATGAACAAAAAGGAAAAGAAAAAGAAAGGAAAAGGAAGGTAGGTGAATGGGGTTAAGCTATACTCAGGTTTCACATTTAATTTTACCTGTAATTAAAGACATTAAGAGAAGGTGTTTGAGAATATTGACTTGGATTATACCACTAAGAACAGATCTGTACACTGGATCTTAGGGAAAAGGCCTGAGAAGCAATAGAATATTAAATTATAAATGTATATCAAATCTGGAAATACTGGTCTCCAATAAATGTTAGATTTTCATTCTTTAAGAAGCAATATTTAAAGAATTTTATGTAGATAGTTTGGAAAAATAAGGAGTATCACATGCGTTGAAGACAGATTTGGGTCTGACTCTGTGTTGTAACAACAAAGTGTGCCAAAGTGACTAAGTGTGCTAAAGTGACTGAAAGCATCCTCAACTGGCTTCCATCTCTCGAGACAAACACCTCCACAACCTTAAATACCTCTATGAGTATTGCATCTCCCCACTCACCCTACAGAAAGGACAGTTAAGTATAAAATATAGTTGGGATATTAAATATATAAATAAATGCAAACATTGGAAACTATCAACATGTTAATATACCACAATTCAGAAACATTGTGGTAATATAATTATGATACAAATATTCCACACCTTACAAGATCTATCAAGCAAGAGACACATTGGCAAAGCTTATTATCTACAATGCATTGAATAAAACTTTCTGATTTTCTATGCTCTTTTTGTTCAGAAGAAACTTATGAAAGGCCTGAATCAGGTTACTCTTTAAGAATTATTTTCCAGTCTTATAAACCTCATAAAAATACTTAGTTAACTTAATTTGCATCGATCCTACCTATCCAGGTTAATGTCATATTAGGCTTGATACACCAGCAAATTAATGTTACCAAATTTTGTATATAGATATTTGTGATGTGAACATTATTGATCTTATACTGCCATCCAACAGTAACACAAAACTAATTAAAATGAATTAGCAGAAGTAGAAAAAATATGACTTCTTGACATGTTCCTATGAAAATTTGTAAGGCTTCTGTAATAGTATTTATCCTCACAATAGCTGTGACATTTAATATCATCACACATGTTAATATTTTCATTTTCTCACCAAAACGGTGTCAGTGCTTTTAAATAATCAAAAGCAGGTGGACATAATTGTCTTCGTTTCTTTTCTATTGGATAGAAATGAAGTGGGGTTGTTGATTATATTTATGCCGCAGCTTTCTCGCTATTGGAGAGGAAGATAGGGTAGATAAATTTTGTTTCCTGCTTTAAGGTCAATGAATAAGATCTAGAGGACCGAACTTTCCCACCAGTCTTTCATTTAAATTGTTTGCAGTCCGTGCAGAGAGACCTTGGGTTCGCCCACTTGAGTCGGAGGTGCGCGTGACCCATACGTGAGAAGAGAGGGTCCGATCCACAGGAGAATCCTGCAGCTGATAACCAGCAACATGTTCCCATTCCCATTGTCTTTTTTTAAAAAGATTTTATTTATTTATTTTTAGAGAGGGAAGGGAGGGGGAGAGAGAGAGAGAGAGAGAGAGAGAGGAACATCAATGTGTGGTTGCTGGGGGCCCTGGCCTGCAACCCAGGAATGTGCCCTGACTGGGAATCAAACCTGCGATGCTTTGGTTCACAGCTGTGCTCAATCCACTGAACTACACCAGCCAGGCCATTCCCATTGTCTTTTGATCTACAGGATGACTGTTCCTCCCAGACTCTCTTGCAGTGAGCAGTGGTCACATTGTTACCACGGAAGCCTGATCAGTGGGCTCCCCTTCCTTGGTTCTTGCCTTGCTCTCAAGAGAGTTCAAGGCAGAGACTACATGTGTAGTGGGAATGAGATAGCAAGGTGTTTTTGTTTGTTTGTTTGTTTGTTTTAAATTACACTTGAGCAAAAGGCTGCAAGTGGGAACTCAGCTAATCTGAGTGCTTCTAGGTACCCCTGCTTCTTCCCCTTCTAGACCTTGGGATTAATACATTGTTACAAAGGCTTCCTTCCCCAGCACACAGAATTTCCAGGATTCCCCCCCCCCCCCCCCCGCCCCCGCGCTATCATAGTTTTGCTCTTGATGCTCGGAAAGCTGGCAGTCTTATGTGACCAGGCTCAGTACTGCTGACTCAAAGGGGCAGGCATGTCTTTCTCCCCTTCCCTGCCATGGTTTTACTATCTAACCTACCTGACAACACCACTGCACTTGGATGTGTCACTTCCAGGAATGGGTCTAACACTCAGTGACGAGGTCCTGCATGCTTCCTGTCTGCCCCATCCCCAAGAGCTGGAACTGAAAACTCAGTGATGATGGAGCCACAGAATGGAAGGGGCCTGGATCACTGAATGACGGCTTGGAAGGAAATAGGAGAGCCATCCACCTTGCAATTGATGTACGGGCATAAGCCATTGACTTTAATTTTTTTTAAGTCGGTGATATTTGGGGGCATATTTGTGATAGTAATTTTCTTATAGTTTAAAGATAGGTAAAATTCTAACTTCCAAGAAAATAGGTCGTGTACACACACACACACACACACACACACACACATACACACTCCAGGGGGATCTGGCAAAAGTAAGGCCTGCTTGAGTATGGCTGATAGGGTAATAATATGGTATAATCATTTATAGCTTTAATTTGAACATGTCACTTAAAATGCCATATGGTGTACTTGAGTGTGATACTGTTATGTTACAGAATTACATGCTTATGATTTTGTAATAAAAGCTTTTGTAATAAAAAATGGAGTTATTTGTGCCAGACCCTGTATATATATTTAATTTTTGTATCCAGTGGCTTCCGTGATTTCTGGCACAAAGTGATTGCTCAGTGCATTTATGATGGGCAGATTGACTCATTGGTGGAATAAAAAGATGAATGTCTAAAAAAGTACAACTATTAAATAAATGTTACCTCAGCATACCCTGGGGTCATTTCTGATGTAAGTTTAGGTATAACCTAAGTTGTCCTTTATAAGTAAACATGTGGCAATAAAATCAAACACATACATGTGCCTTGAATAGTGTTAGTTTTCTTTTGCTGCTACAAATTACCATAAACCTGGTGGTTTTAAAACAAACTGTATTGTTTTATACTGCTGTAGATCATGAGACTCACTGGGTTAAAGTCAATGTGTCAGTGGGGATGAGTTCTTTCTGGCAACTCTCAAGAACTCGTTTCTTTTCTTTTCCCAGTCTCTAGAGGCCATCTACAGTTTTTGGCTCATGGTCACCTTTCCCTGTCTTTGAAGCCAACACAGAGATTAAGTCTTACATCGTATCACTCTCTGATGTCTTCTGCCTCCCTTTTCTACTTTTAAGAATCCTTGGATTGCATTGGGTCCATTTGCATAATCCAAGATAATTTCCCTATTTTGAGGTCAGCTGATGATCAAATTAATTTTATCTGCAATGTAATTCCCTTTTGCTACGTGAGGTAACTTACTTATAGGTTCCAGCAATTAGGACATAGATATCTTTAGAGGCCATTGTTCTGCCTGCAAGGGTTCTTTTATATATAAGTAACAGTTCATTATATATAATGATATTCATGAAATGTCATAATCAAGAATCCTTGTAGGAAGCCAAAGTACATATCAAATTTTATTAATTTTCACTCCTGCATAGATCATAAAAAGAAGGTACTGAAAAATAAAGGAGATAAAAAACAAAAGCCCTGTTTTATATTTATTGCAAACATATTTTGAGTCACACTGTATTATTCAGGACCAGTGAAGTTAATGAATTTTCTATTTGTTCTTGTTTGTTATCTTATCATCTACTATATATTTATACTCAGAACAGCTGAAGTAGTTTTTGCTGGGGGCTTCACTGTATCTTTGCAATGCAGGAGATGATTCTGAGATATTTTCAGTTCCTTTGTAATAGTCTAGAAGTGTCTGGAAAGGTATGAAATTTCACATTCATCCTTGCTCACTCAGAAACCCATTTAGCTTGGGTACCGGTGGGACATACTCCCCTTCACATGGCTGACACTCAGAGCCAAATGATGGAGGGTCCTACAGGTTTTGTTTTCCAATTCCCACATCCCCCACGTACACACCCTGGCTTTTTTCACCGGAGAAAGGCTGGTCTCTGAACAAAACGACCTGAGACTTGCCAGTCACCAGCACCTCCTGACGCAGGGCATTTGAGATTGCAAGCTGAAATTTATCACATTTTGTTTTTTTTCCTTTTTACCATTTTTTTCCATTTTTCTTTTAAATAAAACAAAACAAAAAACCTAATATTTTATTATTTACTTTATTGGTAAATTAAAAAATTCAAGTGAAGAAAAAGTGAGCATTTCTGGGAACTCCTGTTTTCTCTCATGGACATTGCTAACTTTTTTAAGTCCCATCTCCCTAATGTTTTTAATGTTGGGCATTGCTTCTGCTCATGCTCATTTTCTCATTATAACAAACGTTATCTGATCATCTATTCAAAGGCTATTGGGACCACTCAATTTCAGGCTATGTCAAAAACTTCAGAATGATTTTTTCATCTTATTCTCTTAAGGTGTCCAATGTTATATCCTGGTTGACGCTCAGACAAAACTGCAAGTAGAGTAAGAGTTGAAAATTAAATGGGCACCACTTCCAGAGAACGTGAAGGCAGAGATTCTTTAAAGAAAAACAACCTCCAAATAAGTGACCACCAAAATAACAGGAATGAAAAAGTGGCATCTTACTTCCAGTTGAGGTCTTCTGCTTCAAACACAGCAGGTTACCCAGATCAAGTCTCCGGCAAACGACATTTGAGCTCACTAGCCACATTGCCTATCGGAAAGCACAGAGGCGAGCCCACTGCTGGAAGGAAAAGCTTTTTAGATATTTAGAATTCTTGGGAGAGATTTCATGTTGCTGGTTCAATTCTGAGGTCTGCCATATTTTGCACACAAGGCTGGACTCCCCGTATTTCCCCAAGTTGACAGTCTCAGACTGCTTGCATATGCATTTGGCTTCTTCATGTTATCCTGTTCAGAAAACTCAACTGGGCATCAATCTCAAGTTTTACAAAGCAAATTTATTTCAGAAGATAGCACTTGGGCTCACAAAGACTTAGCTGGTTAGTCACTTAGGGGCTATTTGCATTTCTTTGGACATCTGATACTGTCAAATGCAGACTAATTTAGTCTGTTTTAGAAATGTACTTTTATACTTTTGAGAAGGTTTACTCTGAGAGATGATGTCAGGCAGAAAAAAAAGGATTTTTTTTTCTCAAAAGACTTTCTTGCATTATTATGTAGAGACATGCTGAGCTTGGCTATTTACTCACACAAAATTGAACTTCCTACTGGCAAAGTGTTCATAACAGTCCAGAACCTTAGAAGGGAAATGACACAAATAGAAAATTTATTTTCAAATCTTTGAAAAATAAGTAATCTTCTCTATCTTTCTAAACTACCATTGGTCACAGGAACATCTTATTACAGAATGTTTCTGAAAATCTCTGAGTCTTTCCTCATGAGATGTGCTTCCATATTGAAGTGGAAATCTCACTCTTTACTTTTCTTATTATTATTGTTATTGTCACAGATTATGGAGAAAGGAGGCAGAAATAATATTCTTTGAGACTTTACCTTGTAAAAAGCATGCTGGTAGTTATTACAGTTAATCCTCACAATAACTTTTTGATATTGTGTTTCATTACACCCCCTTTTAAAGGTGAAGAACTAGGCTGAGAGATTAAGTTTCTGTTCAAGGGCGTGAGCCAGGATGGAAACCCAGGTCAGTTTGATTTTAAGCCCATGCTCCCTCTAACACAGCACACTGTCTCTGCATGAAGAGCAAGTCCTTGCTTGCCTCCACTTCACCTGTGTGTCCATATTCTTCTTGGCACATACTCCCTCAGAAATGGAAATGGTGACATCCAAGGAAGACGTAGCGTTTCGGCAACTTCACTGATTTTAAAAGGTGAATAATTTGTACCTCCATTTACCAGAATCCCTCTGAGATTAACATTACTCACAGTCAATCCTAGATCAAATGGAAACGTGATGTTTGGCTTAATAGTCCTTAAAGTTTTAAAAATATAATACATATAGTACCTGTTATATATGTGCATACAAACATACACACACATGTATATATGCATACTTACATATGTATATGTTCTATAAATATGTTTTATATAATAAATAGTTACATATGCATATATAATACAGAAAGTTTAGAAATACAGCAAAAGATCTACGCACTAAACCACCCACTTAAGAAATAGAATACTACTAGTATCTTTGAAGAACCCTCTGAATCCATCCCAAGCCCATAACTGCCCCCACATGTAGTCACAATTGTGGAATTAGAGTTAATCATTATTTATTTTTAATTTACAGTTTTATCATACACGTAAATATAACCCAAAGACATAGCCTCAATGACAGACAATTTAATTTCATATAGACTGAGTCATATTCTATAAATATCTTTAAAACTTCTTTTTCTGTCAACATTTTACTGGTGGGATTCATTATGGTTATGGATATGTGCAATATGGTGATTTATAATAAGAAATATATATTTGGTCTTCTTCCTGGTTTCTGGCACAAAGCTCCTAGAACCCTTAGAGTCCCCTTAGTTTTGAGGAATAAATGTGTCTTTTGTTATGTCAATGAGGTGACTTTTGCACTTTACCTAAGAACGTGGCAGGGGGCAGACTGTCAGGAGAATCAACCATGATTAGAGGATTGACACTTTCAATCCCTACCTCCCAACCTCTGGGAAGGAGAACCGGTGGAGGTTGAATCACTCACCAACTGCCAATCATGTATGCACTCATGCCTCTTTAATAGAACCCTCATAAAAACCCAAAGGAAGGGGCAGAGAGAGCTTGCAGGGTGGTGAACCAGAACACATCTACGTGCCAGCTCCAAACTCCTCAATGACAAGTGCCTGCATTTAGTCCCTCCTCCTGTGTATCTTTTCATCAGGCTGGCCATTCATATTCTTTAACACTCATTGTGATACATTAGCCATCTAGTAAGTAACCTGGTCTTCTGAGGTCTGTGAACTACGTTAGCAAATTAGTTGAGCCATAGCAGAGGACTGTGGAAACCTTCCATTCATGGCCAGTTTGTCAGCAGCACAACACAGATAAGATACCTAGAGTTGGCCTCTGAAGTGGGAGCAGTCTTGTGGGATCCACTGCTACCTCCAGGCAGACAGTGTCAGAATTGAGTGCAACTGCAGGATCTGGTGTCAGAGACTTGTTTGGTGGTGTGTGGGGAAAAAACACATTCTAATCCCTACGTATTCACTCTTACTGCTTTTTAATAATTTATTGTTCAAATATAAAAATAATGTATCCATTTTTCCATCTGTGGTTTGTTATAGATTTATTACTCAAACAATGATGCTTTTTTGTCTTACTTATCTTCCTGGCCCAAATAGGCAGGAATTTCCCTGTGGTATATATTCAAAAGTGAAATCACTGGCTATTATATAATGCACATATTCAGTTTTACTAGATAATATTGAAATTATTTTCAAAATGAATATATGTTTACCTCTTATCCAACAACATGTGAGAATTTCTACTGTTTTATGTGACAAAACTTGATATATCCCTGGCTGGTGTGGCTCAGTGGATTGAGCACTGACCTGCAAAACAAAGGGTTGCCAGATTGATTCCCAGTCAGGGCACTTGTCTGGGTTGTGGGCCAGGTCCCTGGTGGGGAGGGGGAGGTGTGAGAGGCAACCGTGCATTGATATTTATCTTTGTCTCTTTCTCTCTCCCTTCCTCTCTCTCTAAAAATAAGTAAATATCTTTAAAAAACACCCCCAAACGTAAGACTTAATGGTGCATCACTGTATTTTTAATTTGCATTTTCATAATGACTAATGAGTTTATCAAGTCCAGGAAGCTCAAAGAATCACAAAGAAGTTAGATCCAAGAAGAAACACACCAAGACACATAATAATTAAATTACCCAAGATTAAAGATAAGGAGAGAATCTTATAAGCAGTGAGAGAAAAGGAGAGAGTTACCTACAAAGAAGTTCCCATAAAACTATCAGCTGATTTCTCAAAAGAAATCTTATAGTCAAGAAGGGGCTTGGAAGAAGTATTCAAAGTCATGAAAGGCAAGGAACTACATCTAAGATTATTCTATCCAGCAAAGCTATCATTTAGAATAGAAAGACAGATAAAGTGTTTCCCAGATAAGATAAAGTTAAAGGAGTTCATCAGCACCAAGCCATTGTTATATGAAATGTTAAAAGAACTTATAGAAGAAAAAGAATAACACAACTATGAACAGTAAAATGACAACAAACTCACAACTA